>NC_091474.1:133000864-133301489 GCF_036971445.1 Narcine bancroftii | reverse complement strand
CAGTGTCTTGTCAGTGCCATTAGTTCCAGCAACAACTTGAGCAAAGGTCCTTCTCAAGTAGTAGGCCTTGAATGCTGCAGTAACCCCTTGGTCCATTGGCTCGATTAAAGAGCCTCTGGTGTATGGTGGGAGGAACATCACTTTATTATTGGGGTGGAGGTCATCAATGAAAGGGGGAGCATTGTCTCCAATTAGCAAAATCTTGAAAGGTTTGCCTTCTTTCAAGTACTTCTCCATTTCACTGGCATAGCAATCAAGAAGGGCATCCTGAAACTGCATCTATGTCATTCAGAACTTTTTATTACTCCTGTATTACACCGGTAAGGTGTGTTTGTTATTGTTCTTGAAACCCCTGGGGTTCTCACTATGCCATATAAGAAATGGCTTTAACTTGTAGCCAGCAACATTGCCTCCTAACAACACGACCATTCTGTCTTTAAAAGCCTTAAAGCCTGGCATTGACTTGGCCTCCTTGTGGATGGAAGACCCTTTCAGGCATTTGCTTGCAGACAAAGGAGATTTCGTCCATATTTAAAAATTTGCTGGGACACATAACGTCCCTCTACAATTAGTTTATCTAAGATTTCAATAAATTCTCTGCTGCACTCGTATTCTCACCACTCACTTTCACATGATGCAGCGAAAAATGTTTTTTGAAGTGCCTGAACCACCCAGAGCTAGCACTAAACTTGATATCATACGCTGGTCCTGCTTTTTCTTTAAGCATCTGGAACAAGCTTCATTGCCTTAGCAGTGATCGTCAATGTGCTGAGAGGGACTCAATTTTGTGTTTGGTCCTCAATCCACGTCATTAGCAATTTCTCCATCTCAGATATAGGTCCCTCTCACATTTTCATTAGCTTTGTAGCTCTCAGTGGAGCCAACGCTTTAACAGCTCTGAGATACTTTTCTTTGTTTTTGAGGATCATCGTGATTGTCAAGTGCAACATGTCTAAATCGTGAGCAACAGTATTCACTGTTTTACCACCTTTGTGTTGTTTAATGACATTTTGTTTCATTTCCAAATCGATACTTCTCCTTTGCCTCTTGCTGCTGCTATCACTAGCACTGCTTTTTATGCATTTGGGAGCCATGATAGATAGAAAGTACAGTACCTACATACATAAGCCTTTGTATGCAAAAGACATATGTGTTGCATGTGGGAAATTGTTGCTTATGTCTGCTACATCCCATTCTCTGATTGGAATATCTGAAAATATAACATTAAGGGACCACGGACATATATGCGGTCGGATGTTTTCCGAACGGACATTAAGCTGTGCATACCTGAATATGAATACTTGTCCTGCAAATGTATTGTTGTCTCTGTGTGTGTTATGTCTGGTTGTGTGTTTGCATGTTTTTCACCGAGGACCAGAGAACACAGTTTCATTTAAACACTGGTAATAAACTTGACAATTTACTGTCTATCCCACTGCAGAATCAAATGCACTTCATTCTCCCACCATACTCTCCCACCTTGGCATTCTTGGAGACCTTGCACTCTGCACTTGACTAATTGAAACCAAAGAAGTCTGTGTTAATGCCATCTGGTTGCAGAGTGCCCAGATGGAAAATGAGGTGTTGCTTCTCCATTTTACATGTGGCCTCAGTCTGGCAGCACCTATGGGCAAAAGTCAGTGGGGTACAGAATTGAAATGTGGTTTGAAATTGAAATGGCTGGCGACTGTGAGATCCCCAATATTGTAGTTGATAGAGTGAAGGTGCTCAACAAAACAATCTCCCAGTCTACATCCAGTCTTTCCAATGTAGACAAGGCCACAATGGTAGCACTGGATGCAGTAGCATAGATCCCAGCATGCATTGAACTCCTCCCCTATTCTCTCTCTCTCTTCCCCATTGTTTGTATGTTTAATCTGTCTGGGTAAGCCCATTGACTGACTATACCTGTGGCTCCTCCCACAGACTCCTGAATAAAGTTGACTGCTCCACAGCCCCCTCCTAGGTTCAGGGCAGTCAACTAGCATTGACGTAGATCCAGCAAATAAAAGCTATCAATTTTGCATAATTTCAATCTTTTGAAGTTATTGATGGTGCATCACCTATCCCTCTGTTTCTTTTCCTGCAGCTCTAACCACCCCCCCCTCTCCATTTAGAGAATTATCCCCTCCACCTATCATTTCTAAGCATTTTTCTCATGCCCTCCCACCCATATCCACCAATGACCTCTTGCCTGTGGGCCTGTACTCCTTCCCCTGTCCCTCCCCCCCTACCCCCCACCATTATGTTCAGACTTTCATGAAGGGCTCGGATCAAAAATATTGGTGATGTATCTTTATCTTTGCCACATAAAGTAGGCTGTGTGACTTGGTAAGGTTCTCCAATTTTTTTGAGATTTTCTGAATGAGTTCTTGTTCACAAGGCAGATGAGACAGGAACTATTCCTAAACCTGGAGGTACATCTTGTGGCACCTGTACCCTCTTCCTGATGGGAGCAGCAAACACCGAGCATGTGCGGATCCTTGATCATTGATGCTGCTTTCTAATAGCAATGTTTGATGCAGAAAATCGTGATGTTGGGGGACTGTTCGCTCAGAGGTATTAGTGCTCCTGTACCAGGCCATGATTCGGCTAATCAGTACATGATCAACCACACATATATGGAGGCTTGCCAAGGTTTACGATGGCACCATGAACTTCAGCAGACTCCTGAGGAAGTAAAGCTGCTGTTGTGCATTCTTCACAATACCATTAATATGATGGGACCAGGACAGATCCTACAACATGATGACACTGAGGTATTTAAAATTGCTGACTCTCTCCACCTCTGATCACCCTAAGATTGCTAGGTCGTACACTTGTGGTTTTTCTTTCCTAAAGTCTACAATCCGATCCTTGGTTTTCGTGACATTGGGTGAGAGGTTGTTATTAATATAACATTCGGCCAAGTTTTCAAACTCCCTCCTGTAATGCTGACTCATCACCCCCTTTTATATAGCTCACCACAATGGTATCATCACAGGCTTCTATTTTATGGTGTTGTTGTACTTATCTACACAACTGTAGAGCAGGGGTCTAAGTGTACATCTCTGTGGTGTACCAGTGCTATTGAAGATTGTGGAAGAGATGTTTTGCCAATCTGGGTCTCAAGATGAGGAAATCCAGGATCCAATTGCAATGGTATATTGAAGCCCAGGTCTCGAAGTTTAATGATTAGTTTTAAGGGGATGACGTTATTAAATGCTGACCTGTAGTCAATAAAGGGCATCCTGGAGTATGTACCTTTGCTGTTCAGATGTTCCAGGGATTTATGAAAAGCCAGTGAGATGACATTTGCATAAACCTGCTGCTACGGTGGACTAAGTGGAGCAGGTCCATGTCACCGTTCAGACCAGAGCTGACATGCTTTAATACCAGTCTCTCAAATCTCTTTATTACTGTGGATGTGAATGCCACTGGTCAATAGTCATTTAGGCAGGTTTCTATACTCTTTATGAACACTGGTACAATTGATCCTTATGGAAATAAGTGGGTGCCACACCCTGTCAGAGTGAGATAATGAATAAATCCATGAATGCATGAGCCAGTTTGTTGGCACAGGTTTTCAATACATGGCTAAGTACTTTGTCTGGACCAGAATGTTTTTAAATTATTTTTTTAAATTAGACATGCACCACAGTTCCAGGCCATTTTGGCCCACAAATTTGAACTGCCCAATTTAGACCTCTTGGACCTACATCCCCAGTATGTTTTTGAATAGTAAGACGAAGCCAGATCCCCCAGGAAAATCCCACACAGACAAAGGGAGAACAAACAAGCTCCTTGCAGACAAGAAGGATATGAACCCTGGACCAGTCCTGATCGCTGGTGCTGTAAAGGCATTGCACTAACTGCTATGCCACCCATGCCAGATGCTTTCCTTAGATTCACACTACTGAGGGTAGACTGATGTCATCTTCAAATGCTAATGGTAGACCATCATCAGGGGATGTTGGAGTGCACAGTGGTTCTTTGTTCTGGTAGTCAAATCTGGGAGTGAAAGTTTGATGCCTTCAATTGTAAAGGAGTTTGGCTTTTAAACCCTGCCACAGCTGTAGGGAATCCTTTGTTATTTCCATTCTTATCAAGAAATTCCAATTCACCTGAGATAGATTCCATTGGTCACACTTGTGCCTTTTGTAGTGTTCTTCATCTCTGGTCTTAAACGCCTCTGATCTGGCAGTCAGCAGGTTCTGGATTTCATTGTTCATCCAGGGCTTCTGGCTGGAGAAAACCCTGAACGATTTTATGGGGACACACTCGTCCACAGGTGCTTTAAAGGTCCTGGCATAATCATTCAGATCCTCAGCTGAGTTCTTGATCACAGCCCAATCCACTGACTCTTTTAGCAGAATTCTTAAATAGCTGTTTCCTGAAGTATTCCTCACTTTGTCTTCATTGCCTTGAGTTGCATAGAAATTTGAGTAAAAGACTGACCAATTCAGCCCAACAATTTTATGCTCATGTTTAGCCTCTGCACAATTTTGATGTAACTTTCTTTCTTGTTCTGGTCTAGCCAATCCTGAAGTACTTTATTTACTCAAGTCAGTGGTCCTCAACCTTTTTTTTTCCACTCACATACCATTTTAAGTAATCCCTATGCCATCGGTCCTCTGTGATTAGTAAGGGATGGCTTAAGGTGGAAAGTGAGTGGAAAGAAAAAAGATTGAGAACCACTGACTCTGTGGTAGTGACTTCAGGAAAAGAAGTTTCTCCCAAGTTGTATAGTGGGAGATCATTTGTCTCATTGCTGTCTCTCAACAGAGCAGTCTCATCATCTTTAAGCCCCTCTCTACTTCTCTGTGTCTCTGTAACTTGATCATTTTTACTTTATTGCCTTGCTATTTATATCTATTCCTACAGGTAATCAACACCTGCTAACCTCTTGGATTTATTGGTGGCTGCCAAATGTTGATGGTTTTTCGTACTGGGTGACCCACAAATGGAAATATCCTCATTCAACCCTCATTGTTCTTTCTCTAGAGAAAATGAGCTGAACCTTTTGGTTATTTCCTAATGATATAAACCTTCTAATCTTATCTAATTTCTCCAAATCGTAATAGCACATTTTTTAGGATTTCAGTGTTTTTGTTGTCAAATGGAGTCCAAAAGTGAGCACTGCACTTGTGTGGTCCAACCTATGTCATAGCTGTTACTGACATTTGCTTGCCAAGTAATCAGAAGAAAAGTGTTGGAATTTCCAATAGTCATCTGAAGAAATGTGCTGAAGTTTCACATGCCATTACCACTTGATTTAATTTATTGTGTAAGAATTAGAAACAATCTTTTTCAAGGAATTGTTACATGGATTTGCAATTTACTTTGTTTATTTGATCTACAAGATGGCTCTACACATATTTAAGGACAGAAAACAAGTATGAATTAATATTAATTAACCATGGATAAGTTAGATGATTTACATGGGAAGTTAATGTTGCCGTACAGCTTTGGAGCTTGTGTTGTCATTAATGTTTGCTTTTCAGACATATATAGCCTTTGTGTTTACAGCAAGTCTTGCAACATCAGATAAGGCTCTGTATTTCTTTTTTCATTCAAAGAGCTTTGATGAGAAATCATACATAATCCTGACTTAGTTCATTCTTTCAAATCAGTAGCTGACAGCAACCATTAATGGGAAAGAGTATGAATGTAAACCCGAAAAGAGTTAAACATTTAAAATGCTTCAGAGCTAAGTTACATGTCTACATATATCAGTCTGTCTTATTCTGATCTTTCACTCCCTCTCCCCCTTCATCCTGTCAAGATCTATTAATTGAGAGCCCATTTCATTCAATGTTTTTTTTTCTTTTTTTCACTATGTTGGTCATTAATATTCATTAACTCGATGCTTTTATTCCTCAACAACCTTACCCTGAGCTCTAATCCATCCCCTTGACATTACTGAGAAGAACAAATTAACCTATTATGCGTTAACTTGTACAATTGACATCATAATGCAACTGACCAATCATTCTCTCTGGGACAACATGATCTCTTCTTATGTCAAAAATCTATCTATGCCTCCTTCCCCAAATATTCTTTGTAAAACTACAGCATACGCTTTACATAGCATTGCCAATTATTTCTTTAGGTGCAGTTGAAAAGCAGGTTAATGTCTTTTGGCAAAGTGTTTACTTATATTTTGAACAATTTACCCAGGGCATAATAAAATAATAAGAGACCTTCAGATCCAAATTCTTAAATGTGTTTAACAAAGGATTTGACCTTACAATCATACAGTTAACATAAGTTTATTTTTGCATATTATGCTTCAAGTTAACATTGTTCAAACATGATTATTGGCTTTCATAAGAAATATGCATTTAATGATATATTATTGCCCGCAACTATCCACAAAGAACAGTAACCATTGTTAAAACACATACACTATACACTGACTTAGAATTCAATTCCTCAAATAATTCACACCATAGATTTAAGCTTGTAGGATCCACTGAGAAAATCAAGTAGGATTTTAAATTACACCTCTTGGTTCAGGAACATTTTTGAACAGCTATGAGGCTCTTGAACATCCCCATGCAGCTCTAACCCTCACTATAAACTAGTCTCAGACCACCAGAAGATCAGTTTGCACTTCTGAAATGTCACATTTTTATTGCACTAACTATAACTGGGAATAATTATCTATCTATCCTTTTTACATGTCATGTCTTTTACAGTCTTGGAATACAGTATTGTGGTAACTTAATGTATAGTATTGTAGTTGGCGGTTCATTGATGAAGGTATCAAGCTCAAAACATCACATATCTTTTTATCTTTGCTCTATAAAGGACACTCTTTGTCCTGCTGAGTTTCTCCAACATTTTGGTGGCCATCCTACTGGGTGCTTCTCCATCATTTGGAGGCACGCATCCCAGGTGGCTGCCGCTGTGCCATCTCAAGGGAAGCCAGGGGTTGGCCCAGCAGGCACACATCCAGGATGTAATGGTGATTCACTTAAGAGCACCCCATTGCTTGGCTGTGGTCTGTTAGCTGTCTTGTGCCAGAATGTGGTTCCAGCTTGTCTTGCCACTGATTGCTGACTGAATGAGGCGCACCACATCACCAAGGTGTGCTCCCTTTGTCAACACTGGGAGAGTCAGGATTGGTTTATGTGCCAAATTGGATGGAGGGGAAAAAGAAACCAGTTCCCCAAGAATCCACCCCAGTATGGATTATTGGAAGTGAGGTGGTAAAGTGGTGAGGGGAGTGGAAGAACACCATCATTACCAAACAACTTTGGATAAAATAGTTCATGCAGATGCACTTCTAGCAGTTGGCGTAGGTGGAAGACCCTCAGGTGCATGTGCCAGAGTAGTAATGTAAGTGCTGCAGAATGATGTGGTGGTGATGCGTGCATATTCGTAGGCTCCCATAGTGCTGATCAGCATAGGCTAGAAGAGGAGCAGATTGAAGGATAGTCTTCTCTTATTGAGTGAGAAGTGGATGGAGAGGTGTCTGGGAGAACTCACTTGGATCTGATGAGTTAGTTCATATGGCCGCATGAACCATTGCGATACCTATCATGTATCACCCACACCACACCCAGTCATCTCCCCTTTTGTTGTGGACCCTGTGGCTGCTGCATCCACACTCTATAAGACTCCACAGAGTCTTGCATGTCGACTTGGAGCAGAATATCATTGATATAAACATGTAGCATCGATGCACAGGGGAAGGCTTATTTTTTTTAAAAATCCCAGCCGATTAGATCATGGCACAGTGTGGCACTGTGGAGGTAACCCTGGGGCAGGCAACATAAAGTATATTGGCTGCCGTCCCAAGTTGAAGCAAAATGATCTTGTGACTCTGAACTGATGGAATTTGAAAAGATAGCATTAGTGAGGTTGATTACGACATACTAGTGATTGGTATTTCTCCCTGATGTCTTCAGACAAGATGACCACATGATGGACTACAGCAGTTGGGGGGGATAGTCATCTGCCATATGCCGCTTTTCTTGCATACAAGCCAGATCAGGCTATTAGAAGAAAAATGGTGGGTCAGTTTCTTTCTCTTGTAGCAAGGTGTCAACGGCAACAGTGATCTCTTTATTGCCCGCACCCCTCGGCACCTGGTACTGTCAGGTGATGACTATCTTTGGTGGGGTTTGGGGGGGGGTGGGGAAAGAATGATCGTCAGTGCCAAATTAGCAGCTCCAACTACACTGGTTGCCCAAGCACCACGAAGGTGAACTTTCCTTTGTTAATGCACAGCGACTGCTCCCCAAGCACATTCATGCATAGGATCCACTCGGGGGAGGCAGTGACCAGAATGGACACGGGTCAGAGAGGTTTGTTATCTTGCCAGATGCAGATGGTAACCTATTTGGTGGGGTTAATGGACTCTCCTAACCCTTTGATGGAAATCTGTGATCCTCTCCAACCTGTGAAATTACTGGATATAATGATGTGCTCAACACCAGTATCTACTAGGTATTCCTCATTTTCCATTGTATAGCCAATGGGATATATGGACTTGGGTCATCCAGGCAGACAGGACTATTGAGTAGATCCACTGGAATCTCTGGCCTCCATCCTATGGGAGTGCGTGGAGGTTTTCCACCCTGTAGCCGATGTTTCCGGATATGGGCGATTTCCTTTTGCAGCAGGAATCTAAGCTCTACCCTGAGGAAGTCAGGGGCTTCCTCTGGTGGGGAGGAGGGGAGGGTGGTCTGGGTTGGATTGGGTGGTGAATTAGAGGTTCCACCATTATAGGACTTCTCCCTTCACCCTCTTTCCCCCTGCAAAGCTCTTTCCTGAGAGCATATATCATGGATGTGGGAATTCTATGAATGTGGGCACGATCCACACCAGCTTGCATTAGATCCATGTGCATGTCTCTGTGGATTACCAGCAAAGTGGCATTGCTGCGCTTTGTCTCAGTCCTGCCAACCTGAGTGGGTGCTCCCTGCTCCATGTACTCTTGTACCTCCAAAAGGGGAATGGCTTCCCGGATTGTTTTCCCGGTTGCTGATCCCATGAAGAACAAGACCACCCCACAAAAGTTAGGGTGCACGTTAGTGACTAAGTAGCCCACCAGGGCACCAGTTACACTCATGTTCTCAGCAAAATGGTGCTCATGGGTGCCCTAGTAGCTGCCTGTGATTAGGGCCCACTCCTAGGACCTCTGCCACTGTGGCCAGTCGTGTAGGTCCCATTCTTGGAGGTTTGGGAAGCTGGTCTGCATCGCCTGATCCCATGGGGTGATGCCATCATCATCCCCTTCTGGCGGCACTCACATTTGTTGATCAGACAGATTGCCTAGGGCACTTGCTTCCAGGTGAGAGAGACGAATATTGGGGGACCCCTTGTCTCACAGTCGTAGCAGCCATGTGGCTATGTGTTTGCCAGGCCACTGATGGTATCAGTACCCTAACCTGGTTAGCTCCTTGGCAGAGTAGTTTTGGGTTTCTACTGTGCTTTCACAGTGACCTCATGCATGCCCACCTTTGGCTTTTCCCTGTTTTAGAGGGTTGACGGGTTGCCCTTGTGATGGGTCTGGGACCATATGGTCACGTTCGACTCAAGGCTTGGGCACACAAAGGAGAGAGCACATGCATTAGGACTCAGTTTCCTTTTAGTTATCACTGTCCATCCATGTGACAACAAGTCACCTCTTCCCCCTGCTGGGCAACGGGTCACTGGTAGCCAGACCCTTGAACTGCTTGCAGCTGCTGCATTTTAATCAGCTTGCAAGCTGCCTCTGTATTCTTGATTTCTAAATTGGTGGCTTGAACTTGGGCGGTCTGCATGATCAAGCCAGACCCCATTAACACTGCTCACTGAGCCAATTGTTGTGTAGGAAGGAAAAAGTTTAGTGGGTTCAAGAAATAATAGGTCTGGGCACAAGCTGAATGAGGAAATAATCTTTATTGAAACACATGTCAGAGGATTGCAACAGGGATAACACATGCAAATATTCTCAATCACACAGCACAGTGCAGCCCGACACATCGGAATTGATGCTATTGATATTGATACCAGTAACTGCTTGTACTCTTATAAGTATGGCACAACCCAGTCACATTGGACAATACTACTGATACCACCAACTGTTTATACAGGCATCACAACCAAGACTACAATACACTACCTGCTTTTCCTTGTCTAATGTAGGCATGGCTTAGATCCTATGTACAGCCCTGATCACTTTGTAATGCACACCTTACCAAGGAATCTTCCAGCATTGTCCACTGCAGGGTTCATTTCAGGGCCAAAGAGCAAAAGAGGAAGTGCTTCTACTTGTGACTTTTTAGTACAATTAGCTTGAGGGTCCAGCCCAGGTAATCACAAGGTGCTTAGAGGGGCCAGTTGTCAGGTGTGCATTAATGGATGGATGGAGTCTGACCTTGATTGGCAGGTGATGTCTCTTCCGACTAGGTTGCAGATGGAGAGATCATTTGACCCTCCACAATCCACACTACAGCTCATTTGGGACAAATTGTTTTTAAAAAAAAAAGCAATGTCAGATCAATCGACACCAGTGCATTCACTGGAATGGTAAACTTGCTATCTTTTAGAGATGTGGAATCGCTTTCCTTGATAGATCGAAAAGATCTCAAAACACAATAAGCAGCAGAGAATATCCCCAAGTATTAGTGACTTAACACATTATGTGTGGGAGTTTGGTTTTTGCATTTGATGCAGATTTTCAAGATTTCTTAATTGTCATTGATATAAAATATGCAATATTACATTTCAATAGTAATTATGGCTGGGAATACTTTGCAATCAGACTTTGTTTACAAAGTATGCTTAATAAATTCAAGTTCTTTCTTTTTAGTTGCCTTTGTCAGTTTTAACATGACACTTCATCATAATTTACCACTCCCTAAGGCTCCCATTTGAGGACTTGAGAATATAGTCAGGGAGAGCAGTGCTACAAAGCTAGATCTTTAAGACATTCTAAGAGTACAGGGTGTCAGAAATTGAACAACCTCATTAATGATAATAACATTATTTCAACTTTTCAAATATGTCACTAATTGTTTTCACTTCTTTATAGCTCTGCTCAGTGATAGCCTGACATAGGCAACAAAGTTGTGTGTATGAATGTCTTTTTGAGGGAGAAAAATAAACAGATGCTGTCTGTGCAAAACACAAAATGTTGAGAATTTCAGCAGGTCAGGAGGGAGTGAAGCACGGAGGAAGTAAGTTTGAACAGTAAGCAAACAAAGAATTGCTGGAGGAACTCTCGGGGTCAGACAGCATCCGATGGCCAATCAATGTTTCAGATATGGACCCTTTATCAGCAAACCAAGAAAGGGGGGCATTACCTTTATAAAGGGGGGGGGGCGGGAGCTGGAGCAAGGCAGGCTTTTACTCATACCTTGAAGGGCTCAGGCCCCAAACATCAGTAATATACCTCCTTTGGACATTGAGAGGCTGACTGAGTTCCTCCAGCATTTTCATGTTTTTACTTGGAAAACAATATTTGAGAGAAAACAAGTTAAAGTTTTGAAGCAGGTAAACAAGCAGTTGGACAGGTAGGCTTTACCAAATTAGAAAAATCTATGTTAATGCTGGTCAGTTATTGAGGGGGAATATTACGTGCTGTTTTTCCAAGTTTACATTTGGTTTTACCTTGACAATGGATGAGAAAGAGGACAGACATGTCTGTGCAGGAATGATTTGGGAAGATGAAATGGTTGGTAACAGGAAGTTCAAGTTTAGAGCCACGAATAGAGCCCAGGTGTTCAGCAAAGTTGCCCCCTCATCTGCGTTTTGAACATTATCCCCTCTGCAAAAATTGGCAACCTGAATCATTTTGGTGGTCATAAAGAGAAAAATATCAGTTGATTTATTTTTATTTTACTTCCAGAAAAGCATCCATGGAAGGCATAGATAGTCAACATTTCAGGCTGAAACACTTCACTGGGACTAGCAAGAAAGAGGGCAGGAGTTAGAATAAAAGGGTGGGGGAGAAGTACAAGCTAGCAAGTGATAGGTAAATACAAATGGGAGGGGAAAGAAGGGGGAAGAATTGGGAAAAATATAGGAAGGGGGAGGAACAGGGCTAAGGAAGGGTGAATTCTAGCTTGGTTCAAGACAAAGCAGAAAGAGGCAAAAGGTGGCTGGTTTCATTCCCTGAGAATAAAATACTCAGGATCATTGAAGTGCACAATTTGCCATTACAATTTGGCCACTGGGATCACTAACACACTTCATAAATTTGTTACTAAAACCACAAATCATTAACAAGTTTAGAAAATCAGCTTTTCATTCCAGGTGCTCACAGTCCCTTCCTCTCTCCCAGTGAAGATTGAGAGAAAGGTGCCAGAGGAGTAACCAGGGTCAGGTGGGTTGAGGCATTTCCAATGTCTCATCCTTGCAAAAAAAAAAATCCATTTTGTCAGGTTGATGACAGCTGAAACTGATTGGAGGTGTTCCTGAGGAAGCAAACACTGAGAACCACAAACCTTGGGCCCCTTTTCTTTGCTATATCCATTTTACATGACATGGACTGAATGAAATTGGTGCAAGACTAACTTCTGTGATGGGGAACACCTGAAGTGATGGATCACACACTTTGTACTTGGGTTCATAAGTCGTGGGTTCATGCTCATTGAGAATGGAGTTGTTTGTGAAGAAGCCTGTAGAGCTCGTCGAAAGAACCAAAGACTTGTCGATCCAAACCAAGGCTTTTATTAGCAAAAGACCGGAGCTCTTCACAGGTGGCCGACCAGTCCGGAATGATCCGACCTGGCTAGGGACACAACCCTTTTAGGCCCAGACAATAGGTGTGGCTTAGCTCTCAGCCAATCGCTGTAAGCACAGTCTAGATACAGTAACTATATACACTATGTACATTGGTGATAGATCTGTACTATCACAAAGCCATTTTCCATTACATTCTGGCGGTACGCCATTAGGCAGGCGAACGGGCCCCACTTGTCACACACGTGGCGGGGCAGCTGGCCAAAATGGCACCATCAGGGGTTTCCTTCCAACCTTGGCACCGGGCTCGGAAGCCCGCGCTGGGGGACCCACGTGATGCCCCGGTGATGTCAGGGGCCCCCCAGCGCGGTTCTCAGCCAGGTCCGGGCTGCGAGTATAAGGCCAGCCAGGCAGCTTGCAATAAATCATTTTTGTTCACTGAACTCAACCCGTCTGGTTGTGTGATCCTTCAGTTAGCAGTGTAACTGCCACTACAACATATTCAAAAGTCCATTTGAATGGGACAAGACTGCAAGCTCTGATCTGTCCTGGAAGGCATGGGATTTACCTCACTGGCTCTCCAATTAATGTTCTGGCCCAAGCCACAGCCTCTCAGAAATGTAAGCATGGAAGCAGTAATGTTGGAATGGATGCTGCTTGAGGAGTCCAGGAACCTGCAACTGTTAACACAGACATATTGAGATACACTGTTCACTGCATGGAATTAATCCTCACAATTCCCATTTCCTCAACAAGGTGTTACCTATGATGCCCCTTTTCACCTGATCCTCTGGTATGGTGTTAGTCTCTGGGCTGATGTTCATATTGGTAGGAGTAAGTGATACCCTATCTTATTCTTTGTTCTCCATTTCACATCTGACAACACAGTATCATCTAGCATGGAAATGGGCTCTTTCGCCCACCTTCCATGTAATCCATTGAGCATGTATTTATATTAATCCTGCACATATCCTATTTTATTTTTTCCACATTCCCATCTCTTCCCCACCCCCACCCCCAAAATCACCAATCACAAACTGGGGTAATTTTCAGTGGCCAATTAATTGATATAGACATGTGGTTTGATGATATCAGAGGAAAACGGTGCATGAGGAGGACGCCACATTTAAAGGGAGAACAAGTAAAGTCCACACAGACAGCAGCAGCCTGAAATACGCTTACCTAACTTCTGATGGATGCTGTGTGACCTGCTGAATTTCTTCAGCATGTTTGTATATTGCACTTGACCCCAGCATCTGCAGGTATTATTGTTTAAATCCAATATCAGCAGAGATTGGAGCAGAAAGAGGCTATCCAGCCCATCAAGTCTGAACTGATAGTTAATCATGACCTCATCAATTTTCCCACTCAGGCCTACTGCCTGACCTTCTCCCTTTCACCTATCAATCTCTGCCTCAAATACACCCAATGACTTGGCCTCCATACCACCTGTGGCAACAAATTCCACATATTTACCTTCAACCCTGAAGTTACGTCTTCTTGTTCAAGACTCTCCTACCATAGGAAACAACCTTTCTACATCCACTCTGTTCAGGCATTTCAACATTTGAAATGTTTCAAAGAGATCCCACCACATTCTCCTAAATTGCAACACATACAGGCCAAGAGCTGCCAAACACTCCTAATATGATAATCCTTTCTCATTTTCGGAAAAATGTTGTCTTATCTGGGGCAAGAGAGGGTTGTGATTTTTAAATGGATATCATTTGTGAGAAATTGGTTGTGGTGTGCTAATATTGCCTTTGTGGGATGCATTAGTGTTGGGCTCTGTGAAGAACAGTGTGATGAGTTGAAAATGTGATGCAGGTATAGTACTTGTCAGTGGAGTTCTAATTTATTTACACAAGCAAATGCACAGCTGTCTGACTTTGTAAAATCAGACAAGTTGAACTCCTGGTAATTAGCAGTTAGTCCCAAAATTACAGATTATGTTCAAACTTTCAAACAGGATGTCTTGTGAGCTTGGCGTTAACCTTGAGTTTGATTTCACACTTAGCCAAAATTACATCCCTAATCTGTAAACACAAGGTTGTTTGCCTTCAAGAAGAAATTTAATCCTTCTCATCATTTGAATTTGGCAACTAGTTTGCTCTCTTTTCTAATTGGATGATGTTAGTTTTATCATTGGTGATATTGGGAAAGAAAACTTTGTGATAACATTTCTTTGAAGCTTACCCCTCCTAATGTCACCTCAAGGGAAAATGACAGAGTGAATCTGTTAAGTGAGAAATTGCAGGTCCTCTTTTAATTATTTCCATTTACACTTGTTTGATCTTCTTGAAAGACCAAGACAAAAATCCTGCAATGAGAAGCACATGCTTTGAAGATGATTTCTTTCTAATTTATTAAGCTGTTGGCAATGTTGACAGAGGCTGATTTATTGTTGTAATTTCTCTGATAACATGTTGGCAGCCCACCACTTTCAAGCGATGTTCCATAAATTGAGATGATTGCCACGACATTTCAATCAAAATTAAGTTAACCACATTGCCAGCAAGGGATGAAATGCTGGAGGAAGTAGAAGGAGAGAATCAATTCCGTCCCCATGATGGAGCAGGAGCTATTACATCACAATATACAGATTGTGAACAACTAAATCCTGGTCGACGTGGAGAAAAATTTCAGTTAAAACCCTTTAATCTTCATCTTAATTAGCATTTAAATTGGCCAGGAGTCTGCTTCAAATAAATTCTACACGACACCCATCCTGCCTCCATCTCTTTCAACAGAAGATTGTCAGCGAATTGACAGACCAGGCCATGAGCAATATTCCATTCCACTTCCAAGATATAGCTGCAATGTATTCAACAAAGGAGTAGCTGTTCAATCTCTTAGCAAACAGTGAAAGTCTGCCATTCTTTGAAGAAGCATTGAGAGAATCATTAATATAAAAGTTGTCTTCACTCTGTTTCTCATTCAGCAATAAGTTTTCCATCAAATAATGACCTTGTTGCCCATTACTTTCTGGCCATGTTGCAGAGTTTTGGAGTTCAAAGTTATGACAATATTCTTGTATTTCCTAACATGGAAGTCCCATTTAGTCCATCACCTCTTTAGTCTTCCCTTCCTTATTTTTTTTTGAAGACTATTAATAATATTTTTAAAAAGGATAAGACAATCAAACAAGAACATAAAAAACCTTTGTTACAAAAATACATTAGTAAGATAGATAATCTTAAATTAGTTAATTAATAAACAACACCAACAGCCACCTCCAACCCTCCTAGAAAATATTACCCCTATTTCTACAAATTAATGGAGCCTTATACAAAGTCTAAAATACCTCAGTTTAACATTTAAAAATTAATTTAAAAATAATTAACATATATTTTAAATATGGATCCAACATTTTAATAAAAAAGGAGTAATTATTATGTAGTCTATATGTTATTTTTTCTAAATGGATACAATATTTCAACACCTTTTGAATACTAATCTCTACATCATCTTTCCATGTTACTGCAATACATTTTCTCGCAACAGCTAAGGTTAAACGAATAAAAGCAATCTGAAATTTATCCAATTTCAAACCCCTTAAATCTGTCATAAATCCTAATAAAAATAATATTGGATCAAGCAATAACTGAATATTATAGAAACATTCTCAAAATTGTCTAACATTTAACCAAAAATTTTGCACCTTTTCACATAACCAAATCGAATGTACTTAACACTGGAAAATAAATCTGAATCCCTAAATCCATATCTTTTCAACTTCTCCGGTGTCAAATATAACTGATGTACAAAATTATAATTAACTAAATTATACCTTACATTAATCAACTTAGTTACTGCATTTTCACACATCTTTAACCAATCCTCCTCCAATATAATGTTGTAAATCTTTCTCCCATTTACATTTTATTCTGAAAACACCAAGTTTATTCATCTTCTCTTGCAGCAAACTATACATTTCTGATATAAATCTTTTTTTCAAAGATTTTGTAAGTAATTAATTTTTCAAATCTAGACAAATTGGGGAATTTAATTTCTTGTCCAAAGTTTTCTTTTAAAAAGGCTCATATTTGAGAATAAACAAATATTGAATTCATTGAAATATGAAAATTTTCTTGTAATTGATTAAAAGAAGTAAAAACTCCTTTTGCAAACAAATCCTCTACCCTTTGAATATCTTTTGAATCCCATTCCTTTAAATAACAACTATCCATTGAAAATGGTATAATCCTATTTCTATATATAGGAGTACAACCAATAATTTTACACTTAGCTCCAATTATACAATCTCTCTTGTACCAAATGTCAAATAAATGCCGAAGTACAGGAACATTATAAGACTTCAAAAAACTTGGTCTCCACTTAAAAATAAAATAATTTACATCACTTTCTGAAAGTTGAATTAATTCTACTCTCGCCCATCTAGGAATTTGCACCCTATCTAACATTCAATTAATACATTTCAATTGTGTTGCCTCATAATAATTTTCAAAATTAGGTAACTGAAGATCTCCTAACACATATTTCCAAGTCAATTTTTGCATTGAAACTCTAGATAATTTACTCTTCCACAAAAATAAATGAACAGCCGAATTTAGTTCTTTAAAAAAGGATTTTGGTAAAAAACAAGGAATAGACTGAAAAAGATACTGTATTCATGGAAAACATTAATCTTAATACAATTCACCCTTCCTATTAAAGTTAAGGGTAAATCTTTCCATTTCTTCAAATCTCCTTTAATATTTCTTTACAATGGTATATAATTCAACTGATATAACTCACTATAATCCACATTTATTATAACTCCTAAATACTTTATCTATTCAGACCAATGAAACTGAGTAATTTGTTTACACTTGACTAATCATCATTTGAAACGGGTAATAATTCACTCTTGTCCCAATTAATTTTATATCCAGACATCTTTCCATATTGATCCAAACATGTCTGTAAATATACTAAAGATTGCTTAGGGTTTGTTAAATAAATTAACACATAGATTAATGTGAATAGATTAATTTTAATTTTATATTCCTCTTCCCCAACAGTAATACTTTAATATTAACATTTTGTCTAATAGGTTGAGCTAAAGTTTCTATCACTAAAGCAAATAAAGCTGGTGACAATGAACAACCCTGTCTCATTGATCTTGATAAAGAGAACGAGGAAGAAATTACTCCATTTGTTACTACCCTCGCTGAAGAGTTATATAAGGCTTTTATCCATCCAATAAAAACTGGACCAAATTAAAAATGTTCTAAAACTTTAAATAAAAAATGCCATTCAACATGATCAAAAGCTTTTTCTGCATCTAAAGCCACTACTAAAGGTAAATCACATTGTTCTCTAGATGCATTAATTAACGCAATTAATTTAACAACATTATCAGCTGAGTAGCGATTTTGAATAAATCCTGCTTGATCTATATGAATTAACTTCTGTAAATATTTTTCTATCCTATTTGCCAATACTTTAGCTACAATTTTATAATCTACATTTAACAAAGAGATTGGTCTATATGAGTCTATTTTTAACGGATCTCTATCTTTTTTTGGAATAACCATAATCAGTGCTCTGGAAAAATATTCTGGAAGAGATGACATTTCTACTGCTTGTTCTAATACTTGTCAAAATACCGGAAGTAGTAAATCATAAAATTCCTTAGAAAATTCCAACGTAAATCCATCCTCTCCTGGAGATTTTCCATTAGGTATCATTTGTAACACCACTTTAAATGCCATATCCGTAAAAGAAGAACCTAACTCTTGAATTTCTAAATAATTCAAAAATGGGAGATCTAATTCAGGCAAAAACGATTCTGCTCTATCAACATCTTGCTCAACCTCTGATTTATATAAATCCTGATAAAAAGAATGAAATTCATCCTTAATTTTTTGAGGTTTATAAGTAATTTTGTACCTTTTATTGTCCTAGAAACTTGTTCAGTTTTCACTTCCAAGCTAAAACCTTATGCGCCCTTTCTCCCAATTCATAATATTGCTGTCTAGATCTTTGAATTACCTTCTCATACTGATATCGTTGTAAAGTATTATAATGCATTTTCAAATTAGTTAACTGTATCTTTTTATCTTCAAAAACATTCCTCTGCAGATCTTTCTCCAAAATTTTAATCTCTTCCTCAAGCCTATTACTATCTACCAAATATTTTTTTCTTAATTTTAGCAGTATAACTAATAATTTGACCTCTCAAATATGCTTTCAAAGCATCCCATACACAAATTTACTTTGCACTGAATTCTCATTTAATTGTAAAAATGTAGTAATTTGATCTCTAATAATAATAATAAATTCTGGCTGTTTCAATAACGTAATGTTAAATCTCCATCTATAACTAATTGGAACCACATCAGAACTAACACATGAAATCAATAAAAGTGTATGATCTGACAATGTTCGGCTTTATAATCACCAGTAACTATTCTCCCTTGTAATTGAGCAGATACTGAAAATAAAATCAATTCTTGAAAAAGACTCATGAATAAAATGAGGAGTCTTTTACCATCAAATTCCTTAGAAAATTCCTCCAAATGTCCACCAAATTTAAATCCGTAATAACTTCCGCCAGATGATCCGCCATCTTTAATTTTCTTACTGACTTTGGGGATTTATCCAATTAAGGTTCTAGACAACAATTAAAATCTCCTCCCACCAATATGTTATCATTTGCCTGATTTAATCCCAAAAAGGCTTCAATTATAAATTTTTCATCATCTACTTTAGGAGCATAAACATTTAAAAACATCCATAATTCAGAAGAAATCTTACAATTAACCATCAATACCCTACCCTTCTTTTCCAATACTGAGTCCAATGTAAAAGACAAAATTTTATGAATTAAAATAGCAAATCCACATGCTTTCGAATTAAAGGAAGATGAAATAACTTTGCCCACCCAGTCCCTTTTCAAATTTAAATGTTATTTTTCCGTCAAATGTGTTTCTTGCAAAAAGGAAATATCCATTTTCATTTCTTTTAATATAAGCTAATACACATTTCCTTTTTATTGAATTATTCAAACCCTTAACATTAAAAGTTGCAAAATTTAAGTTAGACATTACAACTAAAGTATATCAAATACACAGTAAAAAATACAAATGCAACTAAGGCTCCAAACTACTACTGAATATATAACCCCCCCCCCAAAAAAAACAGAAGAGGGAAAAAAACCCTCCAACCCCATAAAGAAAAACAAATCGCCCCCCCTCTAAAGTAAAATACAAATACCCCCCACCTAAAAAAAACTGCAAAAGCAGTACTCCCCTCTATTAACCAGGTGCAATTAATACCAACAGTGGCTGATGACTTTGGTAATAACTGGGTCGTCATCTTCTCCCCAACCAGACAATTCCACAATAAAGTACAAAGTCCATTCAAGATTCGGATGTAGTCGGAACTTCCACCTCCAAATCCACCAGTTATTCAGTTTCCAGCTTTTTACCTCCCTGTCCATTTCCAGCTTTATTTATAGTCACCAAAGGTTTTGTAGAAAGATTTTGAATCAACTAGGAATCTGGCAAAGAATTAATGCATCTTGTGCCCTTTCAAAAAATTGTGACTGGTATTGCCCATAAAACACCTTCAAAATTGCTGGATATCAAAAAGCAGACCAATATTCCTTCTTCCACAAAACCACTTTAACTGCATTGAACTCCTTCCATCTCAAAATAACCTCCTGACTCAAATCAGCATAAAAAAAGACCTTATTACCCTGTACCATCATCAGGCTTTGATTCATACGGACTTGCTGAATTGCTGTACGTAAAATCATCTCCCAATCTTGATACCTAAGATATCTAACCAAAACTGCCCACGGCAGCTGACCTGGTGAAGGTTTCCTTCTTAAAGCATGATGGGCTCTGTCTAATTCCAAACCCTCAGGGAAATATACAGAACCCAAAATATCAGGAATCCATTCTTTAAAAAATCTTGTAGGATTCGCTCCCTCAATACCCTCAAGTAAACCCACTATTTTAATATTATTTCAACAATTTTGATTTTCCAATTAATCCATCTCCTGCAAAATGTTTTTCTTCTCCATTTTCCATCCAGTAATAGATTCTTCAACCTGGTTAACTCTATCTTCAACACTCTGTGTTGAACCACATCAACAGCTGTCAAGCATTTATTAATGTCCAACTTCATTGAAGCAATATCCCCAGACCTGTCAGTTATTCTGACTCTAATATCAGCAAACTGTTCATCAATACTATTAAAGCTAGTAGATATGTAGTCCATCAAATTTTAATTTATCCCTTCTAATATAGTTACCATATCAGGTCCAGGTGAAGGACTCTGCAGACTTGGAGATTTATATGGTTAAGGTGCCTTTAAAGTTCTAGGCTTACCCTCCATAATGTTAGCAGCAGCCATAAGAAGCTCATTATTTTCTTCATCCAAATAGTCAATAACTTCTTCCTCCTCCTCTTCATGTATTGCACTTACCTCTCCAGCAACCTGGCTGCAGGTCTGGACCCCTCTCCATGCCAGGCTGACTTCATCAGCGCGGTGATGGATGGGCACCCCTGCAGCCCAGACCCTCTCGAGGGTTTCACGTGAATACTAGCAGCGGCAGTCACGCAGGATTGGTTCTCAAGTGAGGACACGTCAGCATGCACTAGCATGCCCAAAGATCCACTGGCGGCCACCCTACCAGCAATGCCCAGAGTGGCACTCCCGTGCACGTCTTGAAGCATTGTCAGAGATGCAGCGGTGGCGCTATCTTGAGTTGCTGCATGCACTGAGGATGCCGCCACTTCAGACAACTTATCTGAAGAAATATGCTGGGGCTTTGGATCCATCGGAAATCAATTCTGAGGCTTGAGTTCTACAGTTGGCCCAAGTTCTTTTTTTTTCCAGTGCTTTAAAATGTAGGTTTCTTGATTGTTGTAATTTCCCTCTTTTTGCTTATTTCATTCTCATATCAAAGGAAACTTTTCCTTAGCTTTTCAGATTTCTATCAGTTCATTAATTTCGGGTTTTAAACTGTCCTGTTGAGGATAGATGACTTCCCACATCTTCACCTTACGCCATCTCACCACGCCCTCTTCCTTATTTCTCTGATCTTCATCACATGCTCATTAACTCACCTCAATTCTTAATTTTTTATATATATATATACAAAAATGAATTAAAAAAAACATACAGCACAGTAACAGTCCCTTTCAGTCCATGAGCCCATGCTGCCAATTACTCCCAATTGACCTGTAACCCTGATACGTTTTGAACAGTAGGAGGAAAATGGAGCCCCTGGAGAAAGCCCATGTAGACATGGGGAGAAGGTACAAACTCCTGAAAGACAGTGCTGTATTGGAACCCCAGTCTCTGGTGCTGTAACAATGTTGTGCTAACCTCTACGCTAATTGTGCCGCCTAACCCATCACTCACATAAAGGGTAAATTACAGTCACCTGCAAGATACTTGTGAGATCCCAAAATCAAACAAAATATTGTAAGCTCTACTCATACTTAAATGTTACTTCAATATTCAAATGTTTATAAGTGATTGATTGGTATTACAGTATGAAAAAGAATCTGGATTTGTAGTTTCATGGACAATTTTAATGCAGCAATGAGCAGCAGCTATTGGTGGCAATCTCTATTGAATTGTTCTATAAATCTATGTGGATGACATCTACTATTGAATCTTGGACATTGAACACAAGAGCACAGAAACAGGACCTTCAGGCCATCTCATGTGTGCCAGCCAATGTATTTCCCAATTTATTTGTCTGCATGTACTCCACTCTTAATCCTACCCTTCTCTGTACTTATCCACATCCTTTAAATGTCAGAATAGTACCTGCCTTCACAGATGAAAGGTTCCAACCCAAAAAGGTACATCCAATTGATGCTGCTTGACTTTCTGAGTTCTTCCAGTAGATTGTGTGTTGCTCCATATTCCTGCAGCTACAACCTTGTATGTCTCCTGCTTTGATTCATTGTTTTACGTGCCCACTGTCGGACTGTGACCAAATATCAGCTATGGTTCAGTGTGACACCCCATTTGTCACAGAGTCAAAAGGTTGTAGAATCAACTTCCACTCTCAAGGCCCTGTCACAAAATCAAGTCCAATGCCACAATTCTGAAAGCGTACTGTGGAAGGTGACACTTTTCCAATTGTTATTCATTCATTGGAACCTGGATATTGTGAGCGAGGTACATCTATTAAAGTTGGGAGTCATTTGGATGACTTCAACTATTCCAGAGGTTGAAGTCTCAACTCCATTGCTCTGAGCCTGGACCTAATGGAACAGATTATTTTTTCCAGATATTTTTAAAATTAATATATTTTTCAAGAGTCACCAATAATATTTTCATCAGTGCTGGGAAGATTTTTCACTTTTCAATAAAATCCAATTCCAAAATGAATTTGAATTTCAGTTCCACAGCTTTAACAATGACAGGTGAAGAAAAGACCAAGTGAGCAGATAAGGCTGTGAGGAAGAACGCAGGAATTAGAAAATTAAATATTCATGTTATTTGGCTGTAAGTTGCCCAACTCTCCTTCCCACTCCCACAACTACCTCTCTGGCCTTTGCCTTTTCATGTGCTATGGAGAGGTCCAATATAAATTGGAAGAGTGACGTGCCACATCTGCTGGGTAGCTTACAACCTGATGGTGTGAACATTAAATTTCAGGTAACCCCCACCATCCACACACACTCATGCATGCACATGGATTATTTTCTCCTTCTTTCATAATTTCTCGCCACATATCCCCTGTCCTCCCCCAGGTTCTATCCACCCATCATCCACTTCCTTTCTGGATCTATCCATCACTTATGAGACCATGAGACCTATTGAACATTGTAATTACTGCTGACAAACATGAGGAATAGAAGTGGGTGTAGGTCATCTGGCGTCTCAAACCCATTCTGATATGAAACAAATATCATGTCTGATGTTTTATCTTCACAGCACTTTCCTTTGTGAACTCCACTTTAATCCCCAGTATCAAAACATATTGTGGTCAACATATATGCCTTCTAATACAGAATTCAAAATCCATGATTTCACAGCTATGGCTAAAAAATAAAATTCACCAATAGTAAATGTATCCAGAAGTGAAAATTACGACCAGGACACTCCCAAGGAGAGCTCTTTATTTCTGCTCAATGCAGCCCTGTTTCTCTCAGCTACTTTTTAAGGGTTCATTTTGATTAATGTTTTAACACCTCCAATAAAATACTGCATAGAAGTGTAGAAAGAATATTAACATTCACATTTTGACACCATTCAGTGATTTCAAGGATTATATTTCCTGTCATAATCCAAATGTATTAGAATTCATATTAGATATACTAATTAGTCTTTGCATCACTTTAATTGGACACCTGATGTTGAAGGATAATGATGGCGTGATATGGGTGAGAGTGGTCTAGCAAGAAAGTATAGCATAGGTTCTCTGAAAGCACTGCTTTCTGCTCAAATGGTATTCAATGCAGTTTGATCTCTACATTTGGGTATGGAAACATCAAAGAAAGTATGAAAAATAATTACTGGTATGTTAACCAAAACTGAAAGGATATAATTAATGATATACAGAACAGGTCTATCCTTAGCCTCTTCTTACGGATGAATGGATTAAGTTTATTGTATGTGCGGAAGTACAATGTACAAATCTAATCAAAGTCTTACTTGTTGCACCTTTCCAGGTGCGTAAGCAACAAAACACATGGAGAGGAAAAAAATTATAAATATAAAAGGAAGAGAAAATAAAAATAAATAATAAATATTCACAGATAAACATCTTTAAAATTACAGATGGGTTGGATAGAGTGGTTGAAGTAAGAATGCTTTAATTTGTTCAAGATTCCAAAGACCTACAGTCCAAAGTAAATATGTGATAGTTGAAAATAAATGGAAAAGGATAGTAAGCTGCCATGATAATAAGAAGAGGGACAAGAATGTCAAAGAATATGATTTAAATATATAGTTTAGGTGTTTCAGAAGTGAAGGGCACACAGGAGAAAAAGGAATTGTCAGATATGCTGGAAGGCTTTGATGAAGTAAATGGAATTGGAGGAGTCGTGCATGTATCAACGGCATTGAATACCATTTGAGCAGAAAGCAGTGCTTTCAGAGAACTTATGCTATACTTTCTTGCTTGACCACTCTCACCCATATCACGCCATCATTATCCTTCAACATCAGGTGCCCAATGCAAAGACTAATTAGTATATCTAATATGAATTCTAATACATTTGGATTATGACAGGAAATATAATCCTTGAAATCACTGAATGGTGTCAAAATGTGAATGTTAATATTCTTTCTACACTTCTATGCAGTATTTTATTGGAGGTGTTAAAACATTAATCAAAATGAACCCTTAAAAAGTAGCTGAGAGAAACAGGGCTGCATTGAGCAGAAATAAAGAGCTCTCCTTGGGAGTGTCCTGGTTGTAATTTTCTCTTCTGGATACATCTACTATTGGTGAATTTTATTTTTTAGCCATAGCTGTGAAATCATGGATTTTGAATTCTGTATTAGAAGGCATATATGTTGACCACAATAAAGTGCTGTGAAGATAAAACATCAGACATGATCAGCATGGATGACCAGTCTATATGAGTTTAGCACAATACCCTTTTAAGAAGTGAACTCCCATATCTAAATCCCAGTGCTCACATGGTATTTTAAATTCTTGTTCTGAGCTTATTTTTTCTTTGTCCACATGGTATTCCTGATCCAGTGCTGTCATACAATTTTCTTATTGCGTCAGTCAGGTGACTAATTTCAACTGTATTATTTAACCCTTCAGATTTGACATCTTCAATCCCTTTACAATTTAAATATGCTTTCTTCCCTCACACTGCGTACCATCTTCAAAATCAACACAGAGTTATTTGTATTTTAAGTTCAGGTCCCTTATACTGGTTACCAGCAGTATAAAACGGTTTAGACATAAAATAACTATCCAACACCCTCATTTTAATTACCTGCATTTCAAATCAATTTTCTATTCTGAAATACTGAACTGAGGACAGCTTCTCGAATATGATCGATAAGGCCCCTTTATGGTGCCCTTTGTTTCAACAGAACTTCTGTTCTTAACTTCCCCACTCCATGTCACCCAACACCACTCTACCATCTTTTGCTATCAAGGCAAAAACAAAATAAAACTGTGGGAAAAGTCTAGATCAGGTCAGGAAGATTTTATTCCAGAGCCAGCAATGGATGTATTTTCCTATTTAAACCTTTGAATTTTGTAATTTGTTCCCTGACTCCACAAAAACTAATCTGTGTCATAAGCCTACTGTTTGATATTTAATTGAAGACCTTTGATTAATCATTATATCTGATTATAAATTAGATTGCCTTCCAAAAGTAAGAAGGAACTTGTTGTATCTCTGCCTTGCTTGGATGTGAAAGTTAATGTTAGTGCCATGATTTCCCAAAACACTCTCTGCAACTGGACTTTTTACTTTTAACGATCTTCAGCATGATGCTGAACCAAGCCATGAAAGACCTCAACAATGAAGACGCTGTTTACATCCGGTACCGCACGGGTGGAAGTCTCTTCAATCTGAGGAGCCTGCAAGCTCACACCAAGACACAAGAGCAACTTGTCCGTGAACTACTCTTTGTAGATGATGCCACTTTAGTTGCCCATTTAGAGCCAGCTCTTCAGCGCTTGACGTCCTGTTTTGCGGAAACTGCCAAAATGTTTGGCCTGGAAGTCAGCCTGAAGAAAACTGAGGTCTTCCATCAGCCAGCTCCCCACCATGACTACCAGCCCCCCCACATCTCCATCGGGCACACAAAACTCAAAACGGTCAACCAGTTTACCTATCTCGGCTGCACCATTTCATCAGATGCAAGGATCGACAACGAGATAGACAACAGACTCGCCAAGGCAAATAGCGCCTTTGAAAGACTACACAAAAGAGTCTGGAAAAGCAACCAACTGAAAAACCTCACAAAGATAAGCGTATACAGAGCCGTTGTCATACCCACACTCCTGTTCGGCTCCGAATCATGGGTCCTCTACCGGCATCACCTACGGCTCCTAGAACGCCTCCACCAGCGTTGTCTCCGCTCCATCCTCAACATTCACTGGAGCGCTTTCATCCCTAACGTCGAAATACTCAAGATGGCAGAGGTCGACAGCATCGAGTCCACGCTGCTGAAGATCCAGCTGCGCTGGGTGGGTCACGTCTCCAGAATGGAGGACCATCGCCTTCCCAAGATCGTGTTATATGGCGAGCTCTCCACTGGCCACCGTGACAGAGGTGCACCAAAGAAAAGATACAAGAACTGCGTAAAGAAATCTCTTGGTGCCTGCCACATTGACCACCGCCAGTGGGCTGATATCGCCTCAAACCGTGCATCTTGGCGCCTCACAGTTCGGCGGGCAGCAACCTCCTTTGAAGAAGACTGCAGAGCCCACCTCACTGACAAAAGGCAAAGGAGGAAAAACCGAACACCCAACCCCAACCAACCAATTTTCCCCTGCAACCGCTGCAACCGTGTCGCCTGTCCCGCATCAGACTTGTCAGCCACAAACGAGCCTGCAGCTGACGTGGACATTTACCCCCTCCATAAATCTTCGTCCGCGAAGCCAAGCCAAAGAAAGAAGAAGAAGAAAGAAGAAGATGTTGAGGTCCATTGTGGAACAATATCTCTGATCGGTCAACAAATCCCTCGTCAGCAATCATTTGGGTGGTGCAAGATAAATGAAATGGACATTTCCTATTAGTCACTGTTACAAGCCCAAAGGACCCCAAAACCCAGCAGCAATAGACATTCGCTAAGAAAAGTAGTTACTTAAACAAAAGTTGTTTTTAATTAACTTTAAACATGAAAACAGAATCAAACTTTAATTTATCTCTATACTTAACTAACCCAAATTAACCCCCTTCTAATTCCAAGCACAAGTGTATGTAATGTGTGTGTAAATTTAAGAAAAGTTCTTTGGTTCACAGTTCAATCTCACTTCTTTTTCCAAGTTCTCTGGATGCAGGCAATTCTTATACTATTCACAGAATTTAACATGTATAAAGTTCACCAGGCTTTGGTGCTCGAAAAGTAAACATTTACCACTCAGGAAAGTTCTTGTAGGGTTTGTAGAGAGAGATTTGTTATTCCAGGATTTCCACAACTGAGGTACCACCATTAGTCACCTCAATGTCTTGGTGATGAAACTTGCCCCATCAGGATTTTCTAGATGGTAACCTTTTTCTTTTAGGCTACCATCACAGAGTTCTTTTCTGTTCAACTTATTCCAAGAGAAACATCAGACAGATAGCACTTCCAGCCATCCACTGCTCTGGAACTTTCTGTTTCTAACCAGCTCTTCCTGGCTTACACCGTTCAGCCCCTTTCAGTGTCAGACACACAAGCTGAGAGATCTTATTAAGATTAGTCTCACCTCTCTCTCTCTCTCGCTCTCTCTCTCTCTCTCTCTTCTCTCTCTCTCTCTCTCTCTCTCTCTCTCTCTCTCTCTCTCTCTCTCTCTCTATCTAGCTCTCTCTTTCTCTGTCTAGCTCTCTCTTTCTCTATCTAGCTCTCTCTTTCTCTCTCTCACACTCTCTTCTCCAACTGAGACTCCAGAAAGCCTATGTGACTCTCTCACTTGCAAAATCCCCACCTTCTTCAGCAAACAACAGGAGTTCTCCTCTCTTGGTCAAGCTGTTGTCTTAGATAAACAAAACCCAGGGGTGACCCTTCTGTGAGCACTTTGCAGAAAGGTCAGAAGCCTTGTAGTTATCCAACCATCCAGCCTGTCTCCAATTCCATTTCACGATGTCATTTCAATTAGCACCTACTTGTGAAATGTGCATAAATGTCTCCAAAGATCCTGCAATGTTACTGAATATAAATTCTTCAGTCTTTCAAATAAGATATGTTTTAAAAATGTGTGTCTGTTTGTAACCTACTCTAATTTTACCAAAATTCCTCCCAATATTTATCCATTACATTACTCATTCATCTCCATGTTTCTGAACTTAAGTGCATGTTCCTAAAGGCTTGTCAATGATTCATTGTTGAGGATGACAAGAAACATTCATGAGCAAGTGACCTATGATTTATGGTCTCACTTGAGAATAAACTGATTCCATATGAAGACGGGTTTTCCATGGAAGCGGATCTCTGTTTTGCAGGGAGATTGCGCACATAATTTCTATTTTATAAATGCAGCCAAGCATTTTAGATTCTCCAGCCTCTAACATTTTGTGATAAGCATAATCTGTCAATCTTTCTTCATGCAACCGATTGTTTAAAAAAATGCTAAATCAATCCTCAAGGCCTTTAGTGTCACAGACACAGTTGCCTTGAAGCTGTGCGCGTGTGTTTGCAACCAGTGTTCAATGGAAATTAATGTGCACAAAAGCTGAAAAAAGTTGTTTAAAGTATAGAATAAAATCTGAACTAAATACATTACTTTGTAGAATGCAATAATTCTTGTATTATATTAAAATATGTCAATACAGTTTTATTAGCCCTGTGAGATAGGCTATGCCAAAATGACCTTGAAACGATTTCAAGTTTACATTTGCACAAGCATTCAGTGTGCATATACCTTGGTCACAAGAAATAAATTTGCACAACCTAAGATTTTTGCGCACATTGACAACTAAAAATTAGAGGGAACATTGGTTACAGAAATGCATGGGCTTCAACCTCCCACAGGCAAAGCTAGAAATCAATTTCTTCAAAGTTCTGTGGACAGCAGCATTTCATAAATTAAAATGGATCTTTCACATTTTGACAACTTGCCATGCACCATCTGTTGATAGTTTTATTATTGTCTGTCTGACAAATATAATTTAGCCAAGTTTGATCACTTAACACTTGCTCCAGTATTATCCTGATTGTCAGTGTCAATGGATTTGAGAAACAATTGGTCCTTTACAGTTTGTCATTAGATTGGGCCTGTTGTACAATTTTAGGTAATTAAAAAAAATGGTTAAGATCAAACAACATGCCACCATGTGCACACAACACAGGAAGGAACATTTGCCTTGCTATCTGTAGCTTACTGGTCCAACTACAGTAATTCCAGCTGTGATCTGAGAAATTGGGAAGGATTGAGAAAATTATGCCATGTCACTCGGATCTCAGTAATAAAATCAAGCTTGGAAGATAGTTAAGACTAAGAGGAGATGTGTTCCAAATTATGGAACCTGTGAAATAAACATGCAGTGAGATTGAATGAATTCCTGCATATTCTTTGACTCAGTGGACCAGACTGACAATCTGAATGACTTCTACAGGCCGGTGCAGCAAATATGCATAGAATAGAGAACCTCACAGGCCCTTCGGCCTATAATCTTGTGCCAATGTGTATAAAAGGAACTCCACATCATCTAATCCTTCCCACTCATAAGCCCTCTCTGTTTCTTTCATCCATGTTCCTATTGGAAAGTCTTTCAGATGTACCTATGGTATCCAGCTCTGGCACTACTTCCAGCAATGCATTTCAAGCACCCAACCGTCTCTTTAGTAAGAACTTACCTCTGAGATCTCCCCGACTCCTTCCTCTACTCACCTTAAACAGACAGAATTCTCAAACCTCCAGAGGAGGTATCACCACCGCCAATTCCTTCGGTGCTCTAATTGAGGGATCCTCTAGAAATTTAACAATGGGACACCTCCAGCAGTGCTATGCTCCCCCCAGCATTCTGAGATGATGTGCTTAAGTCTCCAGAATGGGACTAAAATAACAGGCTTCTGATGTAGAAATGAGAGTGCTATTCACTAAGGCATAGTGAATAAATTGGACAAAGTAAGGATACTGTAACAATGTTCATAAGCCTCAAGCTAGTTTCAGAATTAAAATATTTTTTTTTATTGAACTGAATTGTGGATATCTGGAATGCTACCAAAAGCTGTTAACATTGAACTGATTAATTCCTTTGGAAAATAAAAGCTGAATAAATATCGAGGGATGGGTATGACATTTATAGGGATAATGGGAAATCCATAGATTTGCCCTGGGCTGCTGCTGTGCCAGAATGCTCATCTATTCAAAGCAATTTACTGGGTTTGAATCATGCCTGCTGCAAATGTTGATAGAGTTTTGTTCGACTATCTTTGAAGGTCATGTAAAATGTTACAAGACATGTGAACATGATCGGATTAAACTGATTTTGTGGTAGAACAAAATGTTTGCATTTTTACGGCCCCTATTCTACCTGCACCAAACCTTGAGACCTGTGGGCCTCTTTTTTTTTGGAATGCAACCATGCAGAAAATACAGGCATTGGTTTGTAAATGACAACTCCCCAAAACAAATGTTTGAGGGCAAAACATTGGATGCTGAACCAGAGGGAATTCACCCTCAATTCTTGGAAAGAGTGGCTGGGCTTTTTCAAAATCCATGCAGGAGTGCTGCCTGTCATTACCCATGAACATGCAACGCTCTCAGTACTTCATTGAAGTGCCAACCCTCTTGCTTTATTTTTGGAGTAGGATCTTAAGCCATTATATAATGACCAGGATAAGGTCAGCAAGTGAAATGGAAGTCCTTGTTGAGTGAAGTTGGAATTCGTGCTCCATCTCTTGTAGGATGACTGACAGAACCGCCTCCCCCAAAAAACACCATTTGGTACTTTCTGGTCTCCATCCTTTTTTTTTGGCAAACGCATGACTAAATCAGTTTGAATGATCATGAGCTTCAAACTTCCATAAAGAGGGCCCAAACTGCCTCCGATTTACTTTTCAAATAATAGTAACTGATCAAATATCTCACAAAATGCATCAAGTAAATCCAAATTCCAATTGTTGCAAGGTTGGACAAATTAACTTGCCCTTCCTTGAGTTGGAGATTGCTGTTACACTGGCCTGTGCCAACAGTACACGGATTCATCAGTGCAGCGTCAATTCATTCATCCAGTCCATCCAGTGGCGATGAAATATTGAAGCAAGGTTTCTGTCCTCTGGACTGCTGAAGGCAACTGTAAATCTTTCAGAAACGAGTTCAACAAATGAAGAAGCATAACAATGTTCGCCGCTGGATACAACATGCAAGCAATTTTGTTTGATAGCCATTAATGCTTCAGTTGTGATGAGGTAAACATCTCAGTAAAATAGAAGGAATGCCTGGGAGTCATCAGTTTAAATGAAAGAAATGAACTGCAAATCTCACATCACGAGAAAGGTTAATTAGAAATAAAAAAGTCCGTCAGTTTATCATTATCGTTTGTAAATACTGTGCGACAGTTTTGCTTACTCAGTGAAAGGAATAAAGTCATGCTGAATTATAGTGATTTAAACTTGTCACTGAAATTGCAATCTACATTTAATTTATTATAACAGTCATGATTGATAAGGTGAGGTGAAAATGTAATCATTTCAGCTATGATTAGCACAGTGAGTTATAGCTGTGAAGCTGATGTAGGATGAACACCGATGTCTCCATTTGGAAAGAGATAATAGTGAAGCAGCCGTGCAATAAGGTTTGTCTTTTTTTTTCTTTTTGGTCATTCGAACATGTACACCAATGAGATGAGATGCCAACAAAGCATTATTTGCCTTCAAGAATCATTTGACTCTAACACGTAGACACAAACTTACATTTATAATGTACCTTTCAATTCCCAGGGACATCCTCTGAGCAGGACACCGCTGATTGGCTGGGGTTGAGATTGTTGCTTTTCAAGTTCAAGTTTTTATCATGTATCAAAATATGCAGCTCTAAAGTGTGTTTTGCAAGCAAACCAGTGAACTCTTGACTGTTGCTTGCAGTTAATTCTGTGAGCCTCTGGGTTCTGAAAAACACTCATAAATCTTATTACATCCCAAAGGGCATTCTCTTCATTGATATTACTCACTCAAATCCTGCAACCCAACCTTCTTATATCATTCAGCACAGAAACAGACCCTTTCAGCCATCCCAATAATGTTCTCTCCACGCCAATCCAGTTTGGGCATTAAGCATGGACATCATAAAAGTGCTTACTAAGTAGCTAAGGTAGTAAAGAAGGAGGATGGTATGTTCGCCTTCAATGGGTGGGATATTGAGTACAGGAGTAAGCAAGTCATGTTAAACTTCAGATAGACTGAATTTCCTGCAGTCCCATTGCAGGAAGCATGGTCAAGGCTTTGGAAATTTGCCAGGTTGTTGACGAGTTCAGAGGGTGAGTTATGGGGAGACATTGGACAAACTCAAGTTGTTTTCTTTGGAGTGAAAGAGGCTGAGGGGCAACCAGTAGAGGTGCATAAAATCATGAGGCATTGATAGAGCACCCAGTCAGAATCTTCAATCAGAGAAAAAAGTTTCACACCAGAGGACACACATTTAAGGTGAGAGGGAGGAAGTTTAAGGGTGCTGTGAGGATAGATATTTTACATGGAGAGTGATGGGTGCCAAGAATGGTGTGTGAAATAGTGGTGGAAACAGAAACAATAATTATGTTTAAAAAGGCTTATAGAAAGACACATGAAGAGAATAGAGGGGTATCAATCAGACTCGATGGGCTGAATAGTCTATTTCTGCCCCTAAGCCTTTTGGTCCTCTTTTGGAAATTGATCAGTTCATGATTGAATGGCAGGCTGAATAGCCTCTTTCTGTTCCAATGTCTTGTTGTCTTGTCGAGGCACCAACAGATTTTTAGTTTGATGCAGACATCACGTTCTCTATAGATATGTCGGCAAAAAGGCATGTTCCTGTACTGCACTTTTGGATGGTCTTTCTAAGTACCTTTTCAAATTTATTTTAAACATTGTAATTTTGTCAAGGTCCCCTTTCTATTCACCACAGTTTCACTGGAGCCCTTGTCTCTATGTCATTGTAACTGTTCACAATTTATTTGGTAAGAAATAAATGCATTACACCAACTTCTTACTTTCTTACCTTCACCTTCAAAGATCATAAATATGGCTGCTTGCATTTCCTTTTAACCCAGGTTCTGCTTTAGATTTGTCTCCTCCTATGCCATGATTGTTCCACCATTTTCAACATGGAGATCTACCAGTCTTTGCCACATTTTCCTCTTAACTGATGCATTCCCTGCTTCTAAACAACAGACTTCCAGGCACCTTCAAGCTTATTGGTGATCAGTTTTAGGAGGTGGGCCTGTCCCCTGGTGCACATTTTGCCCCTGGATATTTTCACTTTACAATATTGCCATTCTCTTCTCTGACCCACACATTTCTGACCAAGTCCTTTGAAGCAACCTTGTGCCTTACCGTTACAGAAATTGTTTTTCTGCAAAGCTCTGATTTAGTTTCTTAGGAAATATTGAAGGCGCAAGACCTAAATTAAAGTTATCAATTGGAATTTGTTAAGTTAGCGGTAGCAAGGAAATGTATTTCATTTACTTGGAAATTGGATACATCTTTGACTATGCAAAGGTGACATGTTGAAATTCAAAGTTGTATTCCTTCAGAAAAAAAATTACTTACAATTTAAGGAATAAGTATCTAATATTTTTACAAATTTGGTGCCCTCATACCCAAATAATGGGATTAAATTTGTAATGATCTCCTTCTTATGCCTTGAGACTTGCAGGATTCTCATCTGTATGTTTATGTTAGATCTGGTGACATCTTTCTCTGCAATCCAAAGATTTTCTTTCCTTTTCCTCTTCTTTTCCTTTATAGTTATATTCATTTGTACTTTTTTTGAGGCGGGTTGGGTGAGAGGGAGGGTTATTTTGGGGTAGGGTAAAAACCATCATGTATGTAATCAAATTGGATTTTTTTCATTTCCTGTATTATGAGAAGAATAATTACTACATGTATAGAATTTTAAATAAGATATTAAAACAAAATCTTGCGCCTCATCAGCAAAGAAGGGCAGTCAAGGCACTATTCCTCGGCCTCAGGTGTTGTTTCCTGCCGGTGTAAGATCTGTGCTTGAAGGAAATTACTTACTGTCTTTCAGCAAATGATCCACACTGGTGGCTGTTCTGTCCATTCCTTCATTTGTTAGCTCCACTGCATCAGACACTTTGGTCAGAAGTCTCTCTCTTGTGCCAATCTGCTTACGAGGTGATTCCACAGCATCTGGTCCAGAAAGGTCTGGAAAATGTTCTTGTCAGCTGGTGCATGTGTCCTGCCCATGTGTTCAGTGAACATTTCCCTCGCTCCTTGGCTGCACATGCCAAACCTCTTGAAGGCACTGGGTTAAAATGCCCTAAGGGGTCTTTTACAATGTCCTCTTTAAGAGACCAGCTCCAGTATTTGTGGCTGAAGTAAACTTATCAATGGCCGTAGAACCACAAGCAAAAAACACTCCCACCTTTTCCTTCAGATCAGTTTCTCTGTTCTGTGACCTCTCCTGTTATCTTTCTAATTTTCAATTGCAGTTGAGAACATCTCGACTTATCTTGCAGTGGGCTAAGGGCAGTGACCTCCCATGGTTCTCAATCTCGCCAACATGTCCACTGTCTGCCATGATGATCATCTTAACTGAACTACAGCACTCTCCGTCGCCTCTCACTTGATCAGTGTCACGCTACTTCCTCGAGCAGCAACATCCCAAACGTGTTGACCATGTCCTATTGGTAGATTCTTGTATTGCTATTCACTCAGGTAAGGATCAAAAGAGAGAAACTAACAAAACATCCCCTGTTGTTATCAGCAAAGACCTAATGCTCTGCAATGGCTTGGACAGCAATGTATCAAATATCAAGAATATATTCTGCATAAATAAATACAGTAAAACCCCAGATATCCGGCACCTGTAGGGATTGGAAGATGCCGGATAAGTGTATTTACCTGTTGCAAGAGACTTAATTTTACAATACCAAACTAATACACCTGTATTAAAAATAAACAGTTTAAAAGACAAAAGGCAAAATGTACTGCATTGTACTTGCAATGAACAATCTTCACTTGCATTAATATATCAGTCTTAAAGCAATTTATTTTATTTTCTGTCACATTCTTTGAAAACATCTAACTGTTGCTGCATCTGCAGGTTCCTCCACCAATGAGCCCCCCAAAAGATGAACAATAATTACTCCCCCCACCACGCAAATAAAGCCTCTGACCGGGGCAACTCTCACTAAGCAGGGATAAGGAGACACTTTAAGTGCATCACCCCAACTGCTAGTGACATCAACCAGCTCTTCATCCTGGCCACTTCAATTTGTTTTCAAACCCAACTTTATTCACACTTTATTCAAATAGCTGCTACAAACAAAACATGACTAAGGTACTCCACTGGATGAATATTTGCTCCCATCTTCACCAAAGGTTTATGTGTCACCTTATTTTATCATTTTCAATTTATGTATTTTTTTAATCTATTAATCTTATTAATTGTAATTTAAAAAATTTATTTTCCTCAATTTCTTGCCAATTGCTTGACTTCTGCACACCAAGGGTTTTACTGTACTCACCATTAATCCCACTATTTGGTCAAGGTGAAGGGTCTGCCCCAACAGATTTTTAAAAAAATTTCATGAACAAGGAAGATTGGATCTTTAAATGAAATCACAAAAAGCAACATACCAAAAAATCCAGAGATCTTTCTTCTAAGTAATATAAGTAAAGAACTTGGCCTCGATTTGGATGAAGCACAAAAAAGATTTATTATAATAGCCTTAGCTGTAGCAAAAAAATGTATAATATCAACCTGGAAATCAGAAGAGAGCCTGAGAGTACAGAAATGGTACATAGAAATGAATAAATGTATTCCATTGGAAAAAAAATAACATAATTTAAAAAATAAAGTCACATTATTCAAACAAATTTGGGAACCATACATGGAACACAACAGAGAGGGCCTACCGCAGACCTCCACCCCCTAAAATGACAGAATGAGAAGAAGACAAAATGAACTGACCCAGTGTGTAAAAGTAGATGACACAATTTTCTTGTTCATTTTCAGTGTGTGATGACATTGTTTAATGGGTTTAATGTATCGTATATGTTGAACGTTTAGTGGGTGGGGAGGGGGGAGGGAAGGGAGGGGGAAAGGAGAGAAAAATAACACTGTATATTCAAGAGGGAAATGTTTGTGTATTTTGGTCAATATGGTTCATAGTGTGAAAAAAATTAAAAACCAAGGAAGATTGGATCTGAAAATTAAGCCAAAAAAGCTAAAATATGGTAAAAGAATGGCACAAACAATTAGATACAGAATTTATTTAACTTGGAAGAACCCTTGCTTATTTTATATTCTGATATACATTGAAGAAAACTAACACCAAATACATCAATACTGGACAGTCTATGCCCTTCAGTATGACCTTTGCTGCCTGTAGAGTGATGCCCATTTCCAATTAAACAAATGCTACTTTAAAATCTCTCATGTCTTTTTAGCTTTTATTCCCCATCAAATTGTCCAGAGTTCCACAGTGTAATAAAGAATTCAATTTAATTTCCTTTCACTGGGATTTGAACACAATGTTTTAGTACTTTTAATTGGACTGAGATAATAAATGGCATCTATTATGTGGGCCCAATAAAAAGCAGTTCATTTTGTGATTGGATTCTTTTCCAGGAAACCAGCAGAGCAATGCACCGGACTTGAGTTCCCTGATTTGTAATGGTGAATAGATTCTACAGCTTGTGTTACTATAAAGTCAGGTGATGTTGGAAGGCTTAGTGAAATGGAGTTTTTAAATAGACCAGACGAGTCCCCTTGGATTTGACCTGAGAGAACATTGCTTCCTTGCTCAGTAATCTGTTTGTCCAGATGGATCATTGAATATCTCCAGTGGGGTTTCTGAAAACATTCCACAGTATATAATTGAACACCTGTGAAGGTCTATACAATGTAACTTTGGCCCTAGTATCACCTCAGAAGGCCTCACAGTTCATTTTCAGAAAAGGAATTTGCTGCATAATTACAGGAATGTATTAATTTCTGTTCAAGCTGATCATTTTCTCATCTGTGCTTGTGTTTTTTTATGGATTCCCAGGAGTAGGTACTGAACTTGCAACCATTGGAGTGGAAGCACCTCGTGAGTCAGTGAAGCATCTACCATAGATATGCAGAGGAGAATCTATTGTCTTTGCATTGTTGACCAAGATCAGTCATAGATTTTGCAAAGCTCCATATAGGTTATTGAATCAAATGTGAGGTTTTGTTAAGGTAATCCAGCTGCTTGAATGGGACCTATATAGATTTCAAAATACTAATGTAACAAAGATAATAAATCACTTATTAAATTGATAAATATGCCCATTCCAATTGAAATGAGTGACTTAGATATCTATTATAATACATAGTCGTCCCAATCTTGATTGGACTCATCACTAATGACATCTTTGCAGGGCTCTGTTTGCCATTAGGTAAATTACCCATAACGCTTTCCCATTATTGCTTAATTGCTTTGTGGGTTTCAGTAGCTCTGGAGGATACTAAAAAAATTGCATTGTGCTATTTAGTTTGAAGTTGATAAGTTTGCAGACATTCACTCGAATTTTCATGTCAATCCTTTAACCTATTTTCTTACACTGGCAGAAAGGGACATTCTGATTGAAAACACAAAGGAGATTGTAAGTGCAGGAATCTGGAGCAACAACCAACCTGATGGAGGAACGCAACATATTGAACAACATCACTGGGAGAAAAAGAATGGCTGGCATTTTGTGTTGGAGCTCTTCATCAAGATAACATTGATGAAGAGTTCTGGCTCAAAATATAGACTGCTCGCTTTCTCCCACTGATGCTGCTCGTCCTACGTAATTCTTACAGCTGATTGGTTCAAGTCTATTTGTCATCCAATTGTACTCATAAAACCTGACAAAATAGTGTTCTCCAGTCCATGGTGCAGAACAGTGCATGCACATGTACAGACATAACATACATATAGACAAACAATACATGTATAGTACAGATATACATATATAAAAATAAATATTATTAATACAGAGTAGATTGACGCAGTCTCCATGCTTGTGGGAAGAAGCTGTACCTTGGCATGGCTCTAATGGTTCTGTATTTCTTTTCCGACGGGAGGAGCTGGAAGATGCTGTGTGCTGAGTGTTCAGAGCCCTCTCAGATTTTGTGAGCACTCTTTAAACAATGATCCCAGTAAATCAAATCAACGTGGAAGAAGGGGGAAGGGCAGGGTGGGTGTTAGAGCAAATCTAATCGGGGGGCATTAGGGTAACTGGGGGAGGGGCTGTGAGTGGCGCTCACTGAATCTGCCCGCTGGGTGGCGGGGGGGCACAATAACTCATGATGCTGACCCTGGGGAAGGGAGACCCCAGTATCCTGTCTGCTGCTTATATGGTCCTGTTGATTGACCTATCCGATGCTCTACTACAACTGTACCACACTGTGTAATACAGCTGGCCAAGACTCACTCGATAGAGCTTCAATACAAAGTTGACAGGATGGTGGCCAGTAGCCTTGCCCACCTCACTCTTCTAAGGAAGTCCATTTTTATTGTGCCTTCCTGACATCAAATGTTTATATGTCCAAAATACATTGCTTTTTAAGTGAACTCCAAGGAACAGTTCTCTCTACTCTCTCCACTACTAAGCTATAAGTGTGTAGTGGAGGATGGCTGTCCCTGGTCCTATTGAAGTCCACAATCATCTCTTTTATGTTATCCACATTGAGACTCAGGCTGTTATTCATGCGCTATTTCACAAGATTTTCCACCTCTTCACTGGATTGTGACTCATCGTTGTTGCTGAGGCCAACTGTTGTGTCACCTGCAAACTTATTGACTCTGTTGGAGCTGGATCTGGCGATGTACTCATGGGTCAGTAGCATGAGCAGGAGCAGGAGTAGGATGAGCACACAGCCCTGAGGTGAGCCACTGCTCAGTATGATGGTGCTTGACAATCTGCTGCCAACCCAAACAGACTATAATCTTTCCATTAGGAAGTCCCGAATCCAGTGACAGAGAGGGATGTTGAATTTCAGCCAGGACAGCTTCTCCACCAGCCTCTGGGATATGATTGTATTAAACGCAAAGCTGAGTCAAAGAAGAGCAGTCTGGTGTATGAGGTGTCATTCCTCTGGTGGGTCACGATGGAGTGGAGGGACAAGGTTATAGCATCATCAGTGGAATGGATCCATATGCAAGTAAATTGAAATGGGACAGTATCTCTGGAAGGTGTGCTTTGATACTTTCCATCAGTAGATGCTCGAAGTATTTCATAATGGTGGGGGTCAGTGCCACTGGCTGGTAGTCATTGAGGCCTGTTACTGTCACCTTCTTTGGTACCAGGATAATGTTGGCTGCCTTGAAATATGCAGGGACGAAAGGTTGCTGCAATAACATGTAAAAGATCTCGGTAAGCACCTTTCTTCCTTAGTTGGTCTGCACAGACCTTCATTATTCGGCCGGGCACGTTGTCAGGTTCTGCTGCCTTTTGTGGGTTCACCTCGGATAGGATTCACCTCACCTTGGTCTCTGGCTTGTTCTTTAGGGGGAATATGGAGCTCAATCTTTCTGTAAATCTCATAATTTTTAATATGCTTAAAATACAAACAAAAAATTCTTGATTTCTATCCATTGAAAAATAAACAATGGAAGATTAAAAGGATGTAATAATTAGTAGTCTTGGAGATGTCACTTGGTACAGTACACCAGCTGACTTAATTTTTTCTATCATAAGCCTTGAGTTATTAGGTTACAGCACAACTGTTTTGCTCCTTATCAGATGCCATGTGAGCATCGTATCCTGGAACTACTGGGGTTAACTCAACCAAACAAACTAACATCATTTTGAGAAGAAGGTACATCATTTCATTGAGTGCTGCACAGTCATAAGGAAAGCAGTGTTCATTCACCACGATTTGCAAGGCACTGATCCTGAACAAATTGGGAAGGCTTCAGTGCTTTAGATAAGTGAAGTGCTTTTCTGTAAACTTGTTTCCTTCAGTTCTTGATACCCTAGCTGACGAAAAACATTTTGACGATTTATCCTATTCATGCCTCTCACAATTTTACAAACCACAATAAGGTCACCCCTCACCCTCCTCTATTTGAATGAGAATAAACCCTGCTTTTCCAATCTCTCCTTGTAACTGCAGCTCTCCATTCCAGGCAACATTGTGTGACTCTCTTCCACTCTTTTTATTGCACCACATTGTTTCTGTCAAGTGGTTCATAAGATCACAAGATGACCAGAACTGCAACGTGGCTTTCCATATGTTATACTCAATGCCACAACCTATGAAACTAAGTATGCCAAATGCCCTGTTCATTATACGATCCACCTGTGTGGCCAGTATTTGTCCATACACCCATACCAGAAGGTCCCCAACTAGAAGCCTTGGATGTATCAGAGGATTTGCAGCCTGCTGAATGCAAGATTAAGGGCGTTTAAGACAGGGAATCCAGATCTCTACAAGAAGTCCAGGAACAACCTGCAGAAAGCTTTATCTGCAACAAAGAAGCAATTCCAGAGGAAGTTAGAGACAGAGACAGATATGCGCCAGCTATGGCAGGGAGTACAGGCCATTACATCCTACAAAGTGAGGGCAAACACCATATTTGGCTGTGATGTGATGGGCTAAACACCTTCTGTGCCTACTTTGAAAAGGAAAACCGAACAGTGAGTACTAGAATCCTGCAAAGGCTGAGGACCCTGTGATATCTGTCTCTGAGGTCGATGTTAACCATCATTTAAGAGGGTGACCCCTCACAAGTTGTCAGGCCCTGATGGCATACCTGGAAAGGTACTTAAAATCTGTGCCAACCAACTAGCTGAGTGTTCATGGACATTTTCAATCTCTCACTGCTGCAGTTAGAGGCTCCCATCTGCTTCAAAAGGACATCGGTCATTCTGGTGCCCAAAAAAAGAAGAATGAGCTTCCTCAAAGACTGTTGCCCAGTAGCACATCTACTGTAATGAAATGCTTTGAGAGGTGTGGTGAACTGCTGAACTGTATTGTATTCCTGATAACCTGGCTCTGCTCCACCCTGTGACTGTACCTGTGGCTCATCCCTCTTTTGACCTTGTATAAAGCTTTCAACACCCTGACCCTTCCCCAGAAAGCCAGGTCATGGCACAGGATGTCCATTGTGAATAAAAGCCTGCAGATCAGTGACTCAGTCTCAGCTTTTCGAGTTATTTACTGTGCATCAAGAGGTTCATCATCACCAGAATTAACTTATGCCTAAGCAAAGAACTGGACCCACTGCAATTCGCCTATTCTCACAATCATTGCACAGCAGATGTAATATCACTTGCTCTCCATTCAGCTTTGTATCACCTAGAAAACAGCAATTCATAAATATGGCTGCTCCTCATTGACTGCAGCTTAGCCTTCCACACCATTATTCTCTCTGTGCTGGTCAACAATCTACAGACCCTGGCTTCTTCATTCTGTTCTGCCTCTAGATCCTTGACTTCCTCATTGGAAGACCAGAGTCAGTATGAATTGGAAATAACATCTCCTCCTCGCTGATGATCAGCACAGACGCACCTCACTGCTCTACTCAATTTATACTAATGATTGTGTGGCAAGGCACAATTCCAATGCTATCTACAACATTGCCGATGACACCATGGTTGTCAGAAGAATTACAAACAATTATGAGGAAGTGTACAGGAGAGAGATAGATCAGCTAGTTGAGTGGTGTCACACCAACAACCTTGCACTCAACATTAGCAAAACCAAAGAAATGGTTACGGACTTCAGGAAAACACAAACCAGTGCTCATTGAGAGCTCAGCAGTTGAGAGGGTCAAGAACTTCAAATTCCTATGCGCCAACATCCACAAGGATCTGTCCTGGAGCCTCCTTGTAATGCAATCACAAAGCTTTGTGAGGAGTTTTAGGAGATTCGTTATGTCACCAAAGACTCTTGAAAACTTCTACAGGTGTACCGTAGAGAGCATTCTGGCTAGCTGAATCACTGTCTGGTATGGAGCAGCCCCATTGCTCAGGACAAGAAAAAAAACTCCAGAGTGTTGTTAACCTGGCCTGTGACACCATGGGCACCAGACTTCACTCCATCAAGGACAAGAGGCTGTGGCTTAAGAAAGCAGCCTCTATCCTCAAGGACATCTACCACTCAGGCCATGCTCTCTTCACTCTGCTACCATTGTGGAAAAAGGTAAGCATTCAGTGGCACAAGGACTGCTTCTTCCCCACTGCCATCAGATTCTTGAATAATCAATGAACCACCCAATCATGCCTTTACTCAGATTTTTCTTGCACTATTTTTATCTATTTTCATTTATTGTGTAAGGTGGTTTCACATAAATGTTTGCTGCTGCAAGACAATGAATTTCATGGTATGTTCATGACATTAAATTCTGATTTTGATCCAGTTTCAAGAATGGATAGATTCACAATGAGAACTCTCTCAAACATTGAATAATCATCAATGAGGATCTCCAATTATGACCTCATGAAAGGAGTGGATTGATTGACGACTAATTTTTGTGGGAAATGTGACTACCCTGGTGGAGTGTTTACTGACTGATTTAATTGACAAGGGCTTTTTGATATCGACTTACTCAAATCCTTCCTTGATGTTAGGCAACTATCACCCTGCAATTCAGCTCTTTGGACCAATGAACTGATATTAATCGAATTGAGCATTATCGAGCAGATGATCATTGTGTAGGCACTACTCTTTATCACTGTTGACAACTCCTTCCAAGGCTTTTGATGTGGGATCCACCCACAAATCCCACATGCCTCGCCCTCCTGTCCTTTCCAATATATATTTTCATAGGACTCCCAATACAACATTGCACATTCCAACATATTAAGGGACAGAATGTTAATAAACTCTTCTGTCCAGGGACACATGAGGGATGGAAGATACGGGAATATGGAACACAACACAATCTGTTGGAGGATCTTAGCGGTTCAAGCAGGATCAGTGGGAGAGAAAGTATATGGTTGAATGTCTTGAACCAGATTCCTCCTCAGTCTTGATGAAGGTCTCCAGCTGAAATTGTTGACCATTTTCCTCCCACTAATGCTGCCTGGCCCACTGATTTCCTCCAGCAGCTTGCCTTTAACTCTTGCACAACGCCTGACATTACCAAGTCATAGACTCCACTGTGAGGTCTTTTTTGTACCTTCGGAATAATAACGTAGACTGACCGGTCTTGGCAGTTCTCTATTATCATTCTCACTATCCTGTAGCCTGATTGTGAGGTTTGTGGGGATGTAGAAATGCCTGCTGCACCCTTCAAAGGAGAGATTTCTGCTGCTTTTCTGGTCTGCGTCCATCTCCTCTTCACTCATCAACAGGTCAATTAGCCCTTCATTCATTTGGTGACACAGAGAGACACATCTGCCAAAGTCTACTCACCTAGCAGCAGAAGCAACTGAAAAATGAAGCAATTGATACTCCCAAGTCTGATGTTTTTGCTGAACTTCAAACAAATCCATTTGTTAAGGTGCTTTTTAAGACATCTTCAGGCTTTGATAAGGTGCACAATAAGCAAGAGTTATTTCCTGCTTAATTGAAAGGTTTGGTTGACATGCCTCAGCTATTGGCTGTCAATTTGCCGTTGAATGGCATATGCATGCTAGTTGACACCAAGCTGATTTCTGAGTTTATTAGGGTTCATTAATGACCTGCTTTGCTTTCATGATTAAATAGACCAGAACTGTTTGCTCCTTCAGCGAGGAAATATTTTAATCCTAATTAAGTATGGATAATAAGGAAAATGACAAATTGGTTTGGAAATAGGATTTGAATTGCATAAAATATATGGTAGCCTTTAATCAACAGTAATTATAATTATAAATGTTTGTTTAAATAATGAAGTCTCTTGATAATTTATACTAATTCATTCATTTATCTAAAAGTAATAACACTACAAAGCAAATGATCTGAGAGAAAGGGAGATGAGCAGGAAAGAATATTCAACAATATAGTGAGCTAGAATACATGAGGCGAAGGTGTAATTTAGAAGCACGTTTAACAAGATTATGGAATTAGGAGAGAAAATGTGTACAATGCAGTGATTAATGGACATTGATCTGAAATGATGCGAACCTTATGGTTCAGATAAACCTTAACTCCAGAAATGAGGGGAAATGAGGAAACTATCTTTTTTTACAGAGCTATTATAATATTGCCGACTAACTCCAGTGGATGTAGCCTTAATGGTAACTTCAAAGTAAAAGGCAATAATTGCAGAGATGTGGAGAAATTGCTGGATCACAGGACTAACTGTTTATCTCTTTTTTCAGTTGGCAGCAATGGCACAAAGGACAGAATGAACTCCTGCTGTGCCTTACTTAATTTAAAGTGCTGACCCACTTTTTATGAAATCAAAGTCTGCATTAATTACTCTTTTGACTTTGTTTGAAAGATTTGGAAAGCCAATTTCTTGAGGCGTTGCAGGCTTTATTGTGAAGTTACTTCCACAACAACCGAGCCTATCTGGCACTGAAAATATACATCTTCATCAATGCTTTTCAAAAATGTCTTGTCGAGTTAGTCACATGAGAATAATTTCCATCTGCCAACTTAAATGGCTATCACATCAAAAATAAAGGTTTTTTTTTTCAAATATAGTTCATCTCAAAGTCTCAACAGTTCTGCTTTAGAACTGGAACCAGAATATGTTCTTCCAATAAAGTTCAGTCATTTTACCTTGGCATATGAACAGTTCCAGCAGTATTAACGAGGACTTATAAATAATTTGGTATGTTTGTTCACATCAAGGTTAATGATGAACAATATTGGATGAAAGGTTTGTATTTTAAGCTGCTTTTCATACTCTGGGCTTCCCAGTAATTAAAGTCATGGCGAGAAATGGCTGAGAACATTTGATGCTGCAAAGTCCATGGGTCTACATACGATATTAACTATAAAAACTGAAGAACTCACAAGAATCTCACTGAAGAATCCTGACCTGAAATGTGACTGTCATTTTTTCTCCATGATGACTGACGCGCTGAGTGCTACTGCCAACTTGTTATTTACTCAACGTACCACCGAGAGAACTGGAAGTCTTTGCTCCAGTGCTTGGTCTTCCATTTTAGATTGAAAACTGGCAACTACTGAACATACCATTGACCTGGTATGATCTGCCCACAAAAGGCAAAACAAATGCAGCTAATTACAGGCCAGTCAATTTACTCTAAATCATTTGCAATGTTCAGATTTATTGTCACATGTACCAAAGCTGAGAAAGGATGTTTTGTGAGCAGAACACTTAGAAATCTCATATAGCATGGCACGGTACAAAACAGCAAATATACAGAGAGAGAGTTATCAGTTGCTACTGAGCAAAAGCAATACAATTTTACTAATTTGGGTTCCAGGAATCTGGTAAAAGTGGGAAAGAAACTGTCCTTGAGACCACATGCAAATTGGAGGAACAACACCTCGTATTCTACCTGAGCACCCTCCAACCAGATGGCATTAATGTCAACCTCCAGTTTCCATTAGACCCACCCCCTTTCCCTCTTTCCCTATCCCTATATCTTCTTTACTCTAGCATTCTCTTTCTTTCTCCCCCTTTCCCTCCATTTCCTTATGTGATGTGCCATCGAGCAGAAAGCAGACACAAAACATAAAGTCTGTTCAACAGGCTTTGTTCAACATAAACTTCCACAGAGCTGGCTGTGGGAATGTTGTGCAAACCTCTGAGACTGACCTCGAGAGGCTCGATCAAGCTTATATCCTGGAGGGTGATTGGCAGCTGACCAGGTGGGGCTTGGTCCATTCAGGTCAGCTGATTGACAGCCGGCCAGGTGTTTCATTTTTCTCCAGTGATCTTCTGCAGGTGCACACAGGTTGCCCCCTGCAATAAGCTAGTGGTGTATCACCACATTCACTTCCTTCTTTAAAATTGTCACGTGGAGCCCCAAACATTTACAAGTTTAGATGGGCTGTCGGCATCTCTGCGACCGTCACATGGTTGGCTCCTGGTCGGCGAGGGGATAGTCGGTGGGGGGGGCGCGGGGACCGGAGCATCTGGCATGGTACTGTGCGGTGGAGAGGCCAAGGTGGCCGGAGTTGAAGTGTGTATGAGGTGTTGGATGGGTGGGGCCACACGTGTCTATGCAGGAGCACCAGTCCTGGAGACGTGAGCCATGCTGGGAGTGATGTTCCAATCGCCAATTTCCCGGTGAACGAAAACATACGTTCGTGAGGGATCTTGTTGGTAGCTGTGCACAGGAGTGACCTGATAGCATGGAGCACCTCAGGGAGGGCATCCTGCCAGTACTCTACAGACCACCTCTTAGACATAAGGGCCAGGAGGACTGCCTTCAAGATTACTCCAATTTCACTCTCCACCTGTCCATTACCTCTCGGGTTGTAATTAGTCATGCGACTAGTTCCGATGCACCTTGCTGTCAGGTACTGGTGCAGTTCCTCACTCATGAAGCTGGACCTCCGGTCACTGTGGATGAATGCAGGGTAGCCGAACATGGTGAAGATCTGCGTCAGTGCCCTGATGATGGTGGCCATGGAGGTATCTGGGCAGGTATGGCGAAAAGGAAGCAGGAGTAATTGTCTATGACTGCGAGGAAATAGACATTCCAATTCGTGAAGGCAGGGGCCCTTTAAGTCTATGCAAAGGGATTCATTCAGTGCCTTCAGCTGCTCATCATGGAGTGATGTGCAGGTCCGGGAGAGGGCATTGGGGGAGTCATTAAACTTCCCCGGATGGTACTGGATGTCGTAGCTGTACGTTGCCAGCTTGACTCTCCAGCACAAATTCTTATCTTTCTTGATCTTGCCTTTGTGGGTGGTGTTAAACATGAAAGCCACTGCATGCTGGTCGGTGAGGAGGGTGAACCTCCTGTCAGCCAGGTAGTGGCACCAGTGGCAGACTGCTTCCACTATTGCCTGGGCCTCCTTTTCAATGGCGGAGTGCCCTAGCTTGGAACCGTGCAGGGTCCTGGAGAAGAAGGCGACAGGGTGCCCCTCCTGGTTAAGGGTAGCGGCAAAGGCCACATCAAAGGCATCGCTCTCCACCTAGAAGGGGGGAGTCCTCGTCCACGGCATGCATCATGGCATCTGCTTAAATTCTGCCTTACGCATGTGAAGGCTGCCTGCGCCTCGGGTGGGAGAGGAAAAGTTGTGGCCTGGCATTAGGTGTGGGAAGAGGGCGGGAGGCACGATACGCAGCATGGCGAGGCTGCAGGTTGACTGGGGCTTGTTGGATGGCGTGCTGTGGAGCATGAATGGGGGTAGGGGCCCTCCGAAGATGAGGGTGACACTCTGCAGGTGACATTGGAAGTCAAAGCCCAGGAGTTCTGGGGCACAGAGTTTAGGCACGACCAGGAGCCTGAAATCTGTGTATGTCTCTCCCACCACAGTCAGATCAGCAGAGCAGTTTTAGGGAGTGGGCCACGCTCGAGTGAATAAAGCTCTCGGTGCTGTCACTGTTGATTAGGCACTTTGTTACCTGCCCGTTGATTTTGATGTCCATTATAGAGTGCCTGAGGCTGTGAGGGATTTCCCTGGTCAGTGTGGTGGCCGCTAGGACCATCTCGGGGTCTGAGTCATCATTCCCCAATGGCAGAGGTGAGTTGCAGCCGGTGGAGCTCTCCATAGGTGTGGGGTGCGGTGGGTAACGATAGGCTGCATCTGCAAGCGTGGGGTGCATCGGGTGGTGATAGATGGCATCCGGAGGCATGGGGTGCATCAGTAGGGCAGCCTGGACAGCACCCGTGTTGCCCACATCGTCATCGATGCTGTGCTCATTGTAGGCCTAGGAAGGCCTGGGTGGCTGTATCGCCTGTGCCTGTCCGGCACAAGATGGTGGCTCCACGTGGAGGTGTGTTGTGGCGGCATGGCTGTCCTTCCTCCCCGGCTGCACTGGTTGCACCAGGGGAAGTGACATCACGTCGTCAGCCGTCAGTGCTGGTAACGTCATTGCAAGCGGTGGAAGTGAAATCACTCCTTGGATTTGAAGTGGCGGCATTGTAGTCCGCAGACATGGCATCTTAGTGGGGCAGCGCTGGTGAGGTCAAGGGCTGTTCCAGGTGCACGGTGTCCACCTGCCAATTGTTGCAGGGAGGCTGGAAGTAGGGCTGCTGAGGTTGGGGAGGCCGAAAGTTGCTGCAGTGGCAATGGCGTCGCCTGGCAATCGCACATGGCCAGGACCAGGTGGGAGAGGGCTGGTCGTAGAGGGCTGCAGAGATGCAAGCAGGCTTTTAAAGGCATACTTTAGCGAAATGGCCTTTCTTGCCACATCTTGAGCAGCACTGATTTCTGGCCGGGCGTTTTGGCGCGATTATCAATCTGACTCATACCCGGAACCACAGTACTTACAATGGCGTGGAGTGCCCGCAGCAGCGATGTTCTCATCTACCTTCTGGTTTTGGACCAAAGCTGCTGTCTGTGCTGACCACGTGGAAACCTGGGGAAGCCTGGAGTCGAAGACTTCGCTGTGCAGGGGCGATGCCTGCAGGGTTCGGACAACCTTCACTGTTTTGGCCAGGGAGTAGATATTGTCCTCCAGCAGTTTCTGCCTGACGGCTCTCGAGTGTAGACCCCAGACATAGGCATTGCTGATCAACCTTTCGACCTCTCTTTTGTTCACCCCGGGTTCTGCCAGACATGGTAGGGCTAATTCAGGTAGGGCTCCCAGGTACGAGTTGGCCCTCTCTCCGGGCAGCTGGGCATGAATCTCAGAAGGTACCTTGCGATGACCACGTTGGTGGGAGGTTTGTAGGTTGTTTATCGCTTCAGAGTACCTGGTGCAGTCTTGGGGGCCTGGAAAGCTGGGGACCCAGCTTCGAGCAGAGTAAGACGAGCCTTTTCCTGTCAGAGTCTAGGATATCATCGGCGTGTTCCTTGATGATTGCTTTGACTGTGTGCTTCCAGATTTTGAAGCGTGCCTCTGCTTCTGGAAGGTGTGGTTGACTTCAAGGCTCCCAGCGCTCAGGAGCTTCTCAATTACAGCTTCAAATTTTAAGAGGAATAAATTGTGATGCTATCAAGCAGAAAGCAGACACAAAACATAAAGTTTGTTCAACAGGCTTTATTCAACATAAACTTCCACAGAGCTGGCTGTGAGAATGCTGTGCAAGCTCTGAGATTGACCTCGAGGGGCCGGATCAAACTTGTATCCCAGAGGGTGATTGGCAGCAGACTGGGTGGGGCTTGGTCTATTCAGGTCAGCTGATGACAGCCGGCCAGGTGTTACCTTGTCCTCCAGTGCTCTTCTGCAGGTACACAGGTTGCCACCTGCAGTAGGCTAGTGGTGTATCACCATACAGAAAAGAGCCACACACCTCCCAAGATCAAATCCCATCTTTCTATCCCATCTTCTCCCATCTTTCTATCCATGACCAATTATTGCCTTTTGCCTCTTATGCTCCTCCCTATCCAGCCTTTTTATTCAGGTGTCTGCCTGCTGTTTGCCCATTCCTTGATATTGGACTTGGGCCCAAAACTTTAGTTATATATCATTATCTCCTATGTTTGTTGAGCCTTGCTGAGTTCCTCCAGTATTTTGTTTTTACTACAATCACAGCATCTGCAGACTTTCATGTTTCACTTGAATCTCTTCGTGCCTGGTTTCATGCTTCATGATGAGAGGAAAGTGAAAGGAGTTTGGTCAAGGAGGGATGAGTCCTTTTCTACACTGGCTGTTTTTCCAGGAGTTATAAGTGGAGTCAATTGAAGAAGGAAAACACTATGCTGGACAAACTCAGTAGTCAAACAATGCACTTTATTTAGCAAAGATAAAGATACATAACCACTATTTCAGGCTTGAGCCCTTCATCATACCTTCTCCAACATTGTGTTTTTGCTTCAATCTCAGTGTCTGCAGACTTTTGTGTTTTACCCCTCGAAAAATCAACCACCTCTGTCTTAAGTTGGCCCTTACTTTCAAATAAAATCAGAATCAGAATTTATTGTCCTGAATATATAATGAAATTCATTGTTTTGCTGCAGCATCATTACCTCGGCAGCCCTACTTCCAGCCTCCCTGCAACAATTGCCACGTGCACACCATGCACCCGGAACAGCCCTTGACCTCACCAGCGCTGCCCCACTAAGATGCCATGTCTGCGGACTAGTGCTATAAAAATTACATTTAAAAATAAATAAATAAGTGCAAAAATATGAAGAGGTGAGGTAGTGTCCGTGGTTCATTGACTGTTCATAAATCTGATGACAGAGGGGAAGATGTCCTGAGCTCCTGGGTGTTTGTCTTCAAGCTCCTGTTCCTCCTCCCGATCCTAGCAGCTTGATGGCGTGGTGAGGATCCTTTTGGATAGAGGCTGCTTTCTTAAGACTCCGCCTCTTGGAGTTGTCTTCAATGGAGTTAAGATTGATGCCCGTAATGACGCTGGCTGAGTTCACAACTCTTTTTCTCATCCTGTTCATTGGCACTCCATACCAGACAGTGATGCAACCAGTCAGAATGCCCCCCATGGTTCACCTGTAGAAATTTGCAAGAGTCTTTGGTAACATACCATTTCTCAAACTCCACAGGAAGTTTAGGTGCTGATGAGACTTCTTTGTGAATTCCATCAACATGGAGGCCCCAGGACAAAATTGCAGAGTTCTTGACACCCATGACTTTTTTTTTTAATTTAATTTTTTATTTTTCACACCCATGACTTGATGTTTTTAAACCTTTTCCTCTTTTGACCTCTAGATGAGGACTAGTTTGTGTTCTCCTGATTTCCCCCTCCTGAAGTCCACAATCACTTCCTATCATTGAGTGCAAGATTGATGGTGTGACACCATTCAACCAGCTGATTTATCTCACTCCTGTATGCTTCCTCACTGCCGGCTGTGATTCTATCGATGACCATAGTACCATTGGCAAATTTGAAGATGGCTTTTGATTTGTGCCCAGCCACAGATTTCTGGGTGTAGAGCAATGGGCTAAGCACTCACCCTTGAGGTGTGCCTGTGTTGAGAAGGAGACGTTATCAATTCACACTGACTGTTGTCTTCCGATGAGCAAGTCAAGGATCCAATCACAGATAGGGATCCAGATACCAAGGTCTTGGAACCTGTTTATGGGGTTGAAAGCTGAGCTATACTTGATGAATAGTAGCCAGATGTACATGTTGCTGTTGTCTAGGAGAGCCAGTGATATTACATCCGCTGTGGAGTGATTGTGATGGTAGACAAATTGCAGGTATGAGCTAATCCTGGCCCTGGCCAACCTCTCAAAGCAGTTCATCACTGTAGATGTGAGTACTTCTTGGCAGTAGTCATTGAGGCAGCTCATTCTGCTCTTCATGGACACCAGGATAATTGATGCCTTTTTGAAGCAGTAGAAAACTCCTACTGCAGCAATAATAGATTGAAAATGTCTATGAACAGTCCAGCTAGTTTCAGTATTTTCAGTACCCTGCCAGGTACGCCAACAGGGCCTGAAGCCTTGTGAAGGTTCACCATCTTTAATGATGTTCTGATGTTGACCTCAGAAATGATATCACTGGGTCCTCAGCCTTTGCAGAGATTCAATTAGGTACCACTGAGTTCTCCTTCTCAAATCAAACTAAAAATCTGTTCAGCTCATCAGACAGTGAAGCATCACAGCTATTTATGTTGCTTGACCTCACCTCATAGAATGCAATGGCCTGCAATCCCTTCCATAGCGAGTGAGTATCTAACTGTCTCTAGCTTCCCTCAGAATTGCCTCTTTGTTCCTGAGATGGCTTTCCACAGGTTGTGAGTTTTATGATTCATCCACAGCTTCTGGTTGGGGTATTTTTGGTAAGTATGCATGGGCATTCACATCCACACGTCTTGATGAAGTTGGTGATAATCATGGCATATTCATTCAAGTTTGAGGATGTCCTTGAAAATGGCCTAGTCCACCGATTAAAAAGCAGTCCTGCAAGTGCTCCTCCGCTGACCCCCTCATTGAGGACTGCTTTGGGTTCTGATTTCCCCATCCTGAAGTCCATCGAGTGCAAGGTTATTGTTGTAACTTGTCTTGACCTCAAGAATACAAATAAATCAAAATATACAATGGAATTTATCGTTGTAAATGAGGGAAAGTGGCACCCATGTTGGGTACAGCTCACTCCCATAAAATAAGGATGCAGCAATGCACTTCAGGCATGCAATATTTCCCTTTTACATCCTCCAGTGAGAAGGAAAGGAACCCTGATCTTATGTTTCACCAACAGTTCGACAGCTATTCCACTGCACCCGCTCCGTATTGCATGTGGCTATCAGCTTATTATTTAGTGTCCAAGTCACTGAAGTGGGACTTGAACTGATAATCAGTTTGAAACATATTACCAGCTCACACTTGAAGAAGGTAGAATCAGGCTGGATCTTCCCATACTGAGGATGGCTGTGAAGCTCTCGTTCAGATAGTTTCTGCAGCAATCACATGAGCAGGTAATATACTACAATCTTTGTACCCTAGCAAATGAATAGTCCCATCAATATTAATAAGGATTTGTCAATAACTTGATATGAATATTCTTTCAACCATTTCATTTAAAGCTTTTTGACCTCTGAGATAAGAAATTCAAAATAGTGAGGGTTTTGATCGAGCACATCAGATGATTTTTTTTTCATTGGGCAGAATGGAAACTAGAGAAGCAAATTGAATGTAATTGACAAATCAACCAGGAAATGTTTGTGCACAGCACTTTTATAGCTGGTGCAGATACAATCGTTTTCTAAAGGGGAATCAGACAAATACTTAAAATTTGCAGGATAGATCAGTAGAATTAACTGATGCACCCATTCAAAGAGCCAGTTCAAAGCTCCTGGAAAAAAAAAATCCTTTCATCCAATTCAATGGGAACTTTTGAAACAAAGATAAAATTTCCACATGAGCAGGAGAAACTTTTGGAAATGGTAGAGTACAACTCTGATGACCTAATATCAGATTTTCTGAAATCCTCATTTGTAAGGAATTTTTCAAACCCGGAAGTGACGTCTGTTCACTTCCGAGAAATTTCAGACGAATGAGGATATCCAAAACAATCCGAAATCCTCACTTACCAAAATTTTTCAAAGCTGAACTGACCTCATAGGTTGAAAAAAAATTTACCTGGCATGAAATTAGAGCAACGATTGACCTCGTTTCAGGTAACTCCCTCCCCTTTCTCTTTCCAACTCATCTTTACCTATCCCTATTGACTTTATTCTCCAACTCTCTCTCTCATGCCACTGTCTCCTAGTCACAAGTGGTCGGAAGAATCTCTTGTCCCCGCGTCAACAAGGAGAGTAGCCTCCTGGCAGGAGCGGGACTTCATTGGAGAGGTGTTGGTGATTGGCAGCAGCTGTTAGGAGGGGGAGTGTGCACAGGCAAAGACTGAGGCTCTGTTGGGCTCCAGCCTGGGGACTTACAGGTGAGTGTTCCACTGGCCCAGGAATCCTCCCCAGGGATTGGCAGCAAGGGTGGGGATGTGTCAGAGATTGGCAGCGGCGGTTGGGAGGTCCCTATGATTGGCAGCAGCATTGGGCGTGTGTTGGGGATCATCGGTAGCCAGGACTTATTTGGTGAGAATTAAACATTAATACTTAAAAAGCCTTCTCTTTTTTTTTGTTCTGTTTATACATTGATACAAGTGATTTGCTGTTGCTATTGGGCTGTTTATAAAAGTTATCCGAAAAATTCAGTCATCTGAAATATGCCGGTCCCAATCATATTTTTCCTCATGTCTCTGTTTGAGGTGATTAAGTCACCAGTAAGATTAGATCCCCCAGAAAAGATGCCTTCAGCAGGATACTTTTTATTGACTATTGTTCAGCATTTAACACCATCATCCCCTCAGCAAATTCAAAGACCTGGGACTTGACACTCCACTGTGTAATTCAATTATGGAGTCCTTCACCTCTAGACCACAATGAGTGAGGATTGGGAGGAACATTTCCTCTACAATTTCCATCAGTACTGGAACACCACAGGGCTGCGTTCTTGGCCCCCCGTTCAACCACTTTAATTCTACAACTCTGTGGCTTGGTACGACAATAATACCATCTACAAATTTGCTGAAGATATCATGGTAGTGGATTGTATAAAGAAAGGTGATGAGTTAGCATACAGGATGGAGATTGAAAACTTGGCTGAAAGGTGCACCGACAACAACCTTGCACTCAATGTCACCAAAACTAAGGAGCTGATTGTTGACTTCAGGAAGGGAACACCAGAGGTATACAATCCAGTGATCACTGGGGGAATCAGAGGTGGAGAGGGTGAGCAAATTTAAGTTCTTGAGAATCACTATCTTGGAGGATTTTCTGTTAACTCAACACACTAATGGCAAGGTGAAGAAAGCACGTCAGTTTCATTTACTTCCTCTGAAGTTTGTGGAAGTTTGGAAGTTTAGAATCCCAAGCAAATTTCGACAGATGTGTGGTTGAAAGTGTACTGACTGGCTGCATCACGGTCTGGAATGGGGGTCACCAATACCTCTGAGCATGATGCCTTCCAAAAGGAAGGGGACACAACCCAGGACATCACAGGCAAACCTGTTCTGACTGTTGAGAGCATATGCAGGGAACACTGCTGTCAGAGAGCAGCAGCAATCATCAAGGATGCACACCACCCAGCATTGCTCTATTCTCACTTCTGCCATCAGAAAAGGGGTACAGGTGCGACAAGACTCACACCACCAGGTTCAGAAACAGCTCCACCATCAGACTCCTCGACAACAAACTCAATCAGGGACTCATTTAAGGACTCTTGCTTGTGCACTTTATTGATTGTTTTTATTCTCTCTGTATTGCACAACTTTTTTTTGCATTCATTATCTGCTTACATTATTTGTTTACATATATATGATGTGTACAGTGTTTCTTTTGCACTACCAATAAGTGGTAATTCTCTCTCACCTGCAGAAAAAAGAATCTCAGTGCTGTATGTAATGTTATGTATGTACTCTGGCAATAAATATGAAAACTGACCTGAAATACAAACTTCCTAATCTTGTTCTTATGATGCAAATATTCATCACCTTTGGAAAATATTCCAACAATTACCCTTGATATAATTTCCATTAATCTCTATGATTGCCTGCAAATTGCAAGAAGTTGATGCAACATTAATCATGTTGGAACCTCTTTTGATTTCTTTGCTGCAATGAAGAATTATTTTGTAGGTTAAAGAAAGCCCATGCTATTTAAATATTATCTGAATTACTCTATTTTTCCAACATTTTCTCGAAATGTTTTCAGGTCAGCTGAAGTGCGAAATCTTGCAGGTGAACTTGTGACGACCTCAAAGTTGCTTTACTCCCTAAACTGAATTCTGGAGGAGCTCCTTCAATGGTGGCAACTTTAAGTTACATTCTGACTTGCAATTTTTTTGAACCTGAGAACATGACAGCATAGAAACAGGTCCTTGGGCCTACCTTACTCATCAAATATTTTGCTTAATAAACACTTTTAATGAAATCTCAGTGCTGTGAACATAGGGTGTTTTGGAGTTCGTCAGATTGGTGATCTACTTTTCTGCTATTCATTTATGGGGAAGGGGTACATGCATCAAGAAATAAATAAAGGAAGATTGGTTTGGTCATTAATTAACAAAATAGATTTCAAAATGGCACCTGCCACTGATGAAAGAATAATAGTTCTTTCCTCGAGTACCATGATAAATGACAAAGGAAAGAAGGACTGAGACAAACTTTCCTTTGATGTATAATAAAAGAGAAAAGCTTAAGGAAAAGATTATGGTGAAAGGTTACTTACAGAAGTAACAATGTCCTACAGCATTCAAACCTCAAGTTACCCAAGAAACAAAGAGCTTCCATTGTGATGGTTGGCAGATGCAAAAAGCATTGGGCTGAGGGAATATATGGTGGTTCTTGAGTTTATTTCAAAGTCCACACAGGCATTTAAACCTGGAAGTGGCCGCACACAAAAAAAAATTGAATGCACATCAAGAGAGCTTAAGAGATCTTGACCTTTTCAACAATATTATATTATGCACATGTTCTCTCAAATATGTGATGCCAGGCAGTGGGAGTAGCCCCAGATGATATCTTGTGGTTTCATTATGATTCACACAAACTAATTTAAAACTAGCTTATTTTGGCAGAGTCTGCAAGAGAGCAAGTTTGCTGCTTTGTTCCATGAAGCAGCCAGCAATCTGATGCTTCCTTGCTGTCCCTTCAAGTAACTTGACAAAATTGTCCTTTGAGTCGGAGACTTCTACTTGCAAACACACTGATCACCAGTTTGTATTTCTGATTATTATTATTAGACATATTTATCTATTTGCTTTTTTTCTTGGAACTCTTGAGTCGTTGTGCATAAACTGTCCAGTTGATCAGCCTTTCTCTCTTCCTGTGTGATCTAAGTTCATACTTGGTCACTGAGGCTGTGCCTTAAGATTGAGATCATTTGCTTCTCGTCCAAATATATGTGTTCTGAAGTGCTGATGAGACCAATGTGGGAACCTCATTTATCCTGGCCCTCTTGTACTTGAGAATCTTGACAATATCCTGAATGCCCCTTTCTTTTGAACAGTTGTGGACCGAGGTATCTGGGAGTCAATGCATACTCAAACACATCCTTGATGTGTTTTCTCTATCTGTTGGGCAATCTTCTTTCATGAAAGAGCTCAGAGCAGATGTCTATTTTGGAATTCCAGTATCAAGCCAGAGTACCGTGGCCTGCCCAACATTAGCTGATTGAGTGCAACAAGATCCTTACTGTGAGGTGCACAAACCTGGAGGCCAATCCTTGAGTTATCCTCCTCTCCTTCCAGAGGTAAAACACGAAAGTTTACAGACACTGTGGTTGAAGTAAAAACACAAAGCTGAAGAAACTCAACAGGTCAATGTACTTTATGTAAGCAAAGGTAAAGGACATAACCAGCATTTCAGACTTGTGCTCTTGATGAAGCGTTTTGTGTTTTCACTCTTCTCCTTCCAGTGGATTTGGAAAATTGGTAAATCTTTCCAATACCTTGACATGACTGCCCAAGTTAGACCAGGTCAGAAGAATATAGGAAAGCAGGACACCTGCTGCCAGTTGGACCAGAAATCTTGTCCCAGGACTGAGGTCTTGATCTTCAAATAGCCTGACTATTGGTACAACTGGAGTAATGGCAAGTTTCATCACCTTTATTGAGGAGTGGCTCGTATGATCTGTAAAACAGCCCACATATTTTTGGGTCTTACTTGGATCTTTATTGTAGATGAGACTGTGGTACAGCAGGGATAGGTTGATGGAGAGCCTCTGACTTGCTGATGTTGAATCCATTCAATGGCTTTGGTTGAGAAGGACTCTGAGACTAGCCTCCAAGCCTGCACAAATCCAAACATCAACTGTGTATTGTATCTCATCATTAGATGACCTAGATACTGGAGTGCAGTATTTTATTAATTCTGAAGATTAGCTTTCTTCACATAGAATGTTTCTTCAAGGTGAAATGCATCATTGCCGTCAGAAAGTGGGTCAGAGTGTTGAGAAAAGACAGAGTCTGTTTTACCTTGATCTCACTGCGATTGGTTCTGTTGTAGATCCTTCAGTTATTATTATGGATTGCATGATGTCAAGAAGCAAGTAAAAGATGGGGATGAATTTCAGTGGCATCCAAAATTGAGGAGGGCATTCCACAGACCCTTTAGAATGATAGTGTCAATAGGCATTCATGAGGGTTGTGTACGTTGGTGGTTGCTGCTCGTGTAATTTTCTTGGGTTTGTTGTGCAGTGAAGATTATGTCCAAAGTGCCTTTGGTTAGATCGCAACCACACTGAGTTCAGCAAGCAGCTCTTCAGGAAGGAGGATTCATGTGATGTATTTCCCTGTAACAGAATGGAGGGAGACCCCTCTGTGGTTACCATGATTGGGCTGAACTGCTCTCTTGATGTTGATGATTTTGAGGTCTCTTGATTTGCCCTTCCCTCCTTGGAAAAGTAGGATAATGGATTATAACTGAACATGTTCACCACCAAGTTTAAGGATCCCAAATTGTCTTGGTGGTCAATGAGTCAATGAGCCTTGAACTTGCTCATCATCTTCATCTGCTCTGCAGATCACAGATTTTCTCCCGGAACATATCAACTGTTTCTCTTCCCACAGACCTTGCCTGACCCACTACATTTTCCCAAAACTTTATGTTTTTATCTCTGCCTTCAGATGTAGAGAGCTGGAGAAGGGTAGGGAGTGCTCCATAATAAATAGAGCTTCCAGTGTAGGAATGCCTTACATTTTTGCTGAACCAGTACTTGGATCTCTTTGTCATTCTCATTGAACAGGTCTGGTGACCTTTGGTTGAGAAGTCAAGGTTCTCTTCTTAAGTCTTAATTACGCTGGGTGTCTGGGAAAACTTAAGCTATGGAAGTGTTGTGGTTCCTGTTGTTAAACAAGAAAGTCTTCAGGTGCTGTGATCGAGTGTAAAACACAAACGCTGTGGTTTCTGGTAGCAGGTTGTCTTTAAGCTGCTGTCCAGGAAGAATTGCCTTTGTTTGTTTCTTGAGAGCTATAACTTCAGGTCTCGCAGCAATGCTTCTGATGACATTATGTTTTGGGACCAGGTTGATGGAGATGAAAAAGGTAAGTGGTGTTCAGTCCACCTATCATCAGTGCCTGTCCTGGTACTGTACGGGTGACGTGCACCTCTATGTGGTCCCTCATTCAGATGATGACATTAACCACCATGTTCTCATGCTTGGATTTGCAGCTTTTAAGTTGTCCACAAGGGTAAGGTTGTTTCCCTTTTGGTTGTAAAACAAATCTTAATAATCCAGCACTATACTAAAGTCAGTGCAAGTAAAATAATATGCTCCAGCTAATACTTTTGATCATTTATACTATATGTGCTATAAAGAATTTCAACTCCCATGTTTCTTCTTAAACATTGCCTGTCAAATTGCTCTGATATTGATGTTTTGCTTTAACTTCATAAAGGATGGCTTCACAAATCGTGTTTCTTGCCAATTCTATTGCCCACTCCCAGTTCCTAGCATTACCTCATGCTTGGTCAGCAGTTGGTTAGACTGTGCTGTGCTTTTTGTATCTGATACATAATTTCTAAAGGTCAGGTATTTTTAATCAATGCATATTACTGTATTTAACTTTTTGGGGGGGGGATAACAGCAAGCAGTCATGTAGTAAAGCCAACCCAATTCCAGGAATTTCAGCAAGTGTTTGAATGAGTTACGTGGAGTTCTTCAAGGGCCGTGCACCTGCGGATCTTAAATGAGTGCACTGGAATTAGTGTAGCTGCATCTACCCTTGGTGGCATTAAAGAGGCTGGTGCCAGTTTTGTACATAATTGCTTCTTGTATTCCATTTTAGTTTGTTTAGTTGTGAACTTCGGCTCTGTTCGCTGCAATAGCGTGGATCTCCTAGTGCCCACCGAATTTCCCATCCCATTCCCTTGCTGACGTTTCTGTCCATGGAATCATGGGCTGCCATACTGAGACCACCCATAAACTGGAGGAACAGCACCTCATCTTCCATCTGGACACTCTCCAACCTGATGGCATTAATATTGACTTCTATGGTTTCTGTTAAGAATCTTTGCCCCCCCCCCCCATTTCTTCTTCCCCTTCTCCTTCTCTCCAGTTCTCTCTCTCTCTTTCTTTTCTCTGTCTCCTTTCGCAGAACTTGCATTAATTCTCACATTTCTTCTTGTATCCAATTAATGCCTTTTGGCTCTTGGCCTGAAATCCTCTCCCTCCCAGACTTCTCCCTTAATCTCAAGTCTTAAATTAAGATGCTTGCTTGCTTTTTCCTTTTTCCTTTAGGTGCTCTGCCATCACATGGGAACAGGTGCTGTGAGTTCCAACAGTGGTCCCATGGTTCAGTTCTGAGCCCTGCATCTCAGCCCTGAGCGTCCACACCATGAGATGCCACCTGCCCTACACATTCCCTTACGTACAGCCTCGACACATTCCCTCAGTAGTTAATTCCACACTGAACAATCTGGCAATGGGACCATTTTGGAGTACCAACAGAGTGCTGAGGCCTCAGCAGCTCTATCTGTAATTCATTGCTTGATACGCAGATTTCAAGGTTCCTTTATTGTCCTGTGTGCAAATGTTGTAATCTGTTTTCCTTTGTTTGCCTGTCCAGTTATGCTCTCAAGAAAGAAAGAAGCATCAAAGAGTCCCTTCAGAGACACTGAGTGACTCACCACCACCACCTCCTCTGGTGTTGCAGATTCCTATGCTCCTGTAACCTCCATAACCACACAACTTCCTGTCCATTCCAGCAGAGAACTGGAGCTCCAGGCAACCAAGTTATTCTCCTTGGCCCCCAATAAAGGATATTCTGTTCAATCTCTCTCCTTCCAATAATTCCATCCATTTAAAGCAGTGGTTCGTAACCTTTTACTTTCCACTCACATGCCATCAGTGCTCTGTGATCAGTCAGGGATTGCTTAAGGTGGGATGTGAGTGGGACGAGAAGGTTGAGAATCACTGCTCCAGACCCAATTGCTACTGAAATATTTTGCTTGAGAAAAATTGTCATTGGCCCATTTCCTTTGGAGATATAAAACCGTGCACATAACAAGTCAATTAGTTACGATTAAAACAGGAGTTTTCAGACTTTTTCTTTCCATCCACATACCACCTTAATCAATCCCTTACTAATCATGGAGCACCTATGGCATAGGGAATACTTCAAGTGGCATGTGAGTGGAAAGAAAAAGGTTGATAACCACTGATTTAAAGGGTAACTTTTGTGATGCTGTGTTAAATTTTATAACAACTTACTGTTGGCAAAGAGTGTGCCTCATTCCACCTGTTTTTATTTCCAGTGATCTTAAATTTCTATCATCTGATTATTGAGCTGAGTGTTTGTCGACTTTATTCCCATTTCCTGGACATTTTGAACATTTCTGTTAAATATTCTCTCCTCTCATACCAACAATCTGATTTCCAACACAGGCAAAACTTCTTCTCCTTGGAATAACTCAAGTACATTGTGTGCAATAGCAAGTTGTAAATTTCTACATCATTCCTTTTGTTGTCCAGAAATGAGGTACCTTTGGTGAGATGGACCACATTGTTTTTGTATCAAGCTAAGCTTCCTATACCATTGCTTAGAGGAGCCATTCTCAACCTTTTGTTTGGCCCCTTTAGGACTCTGCTCAAAGTTAATGGGCCCCCTTCTCTGTAAAGCAGTCAAGTTTAGTTGGTTTCTGCCGTACTTCTGCTGAAAATATTTAAAAAAGTTAAAATAGTTTAAGATTTCAGTCCTTGGCCTCCATTAAGTGTGCTTTGTCCCGAGGGGGTCTATATGGTCTCTGTTGAGAATGGCTGGCTTAGAGTATCATGTCTTTCTTCTTCTTGGCTTGGCTTCGTGTATGAAGATTTATGGAGGGGTAACGTCCACGTCTGCTGCAGGCACGTTTGTGGCTGACAATTCCGATGCGGGACAGGCACACACGGTTGCAGCAGTTGCAAGGGAAAATTGGTTGGTTGGGGTTGGGTGTTGGGTTTTTCCTCCTTTGTCTTTTGTCAGTGAGGTGGGCTCTGTGGTCTTCTTCAAAGGAGGTTGCTGCTCGCCGAACTGTGAGACGCCAAGATGCATGGTTTGAGGCGATATCAGCCCACTGGCGGTGGTCAATGTGGCAGGCACCAAGAGATTTCTTTAGGCAGTCCTTGTACCTCTTCTTTGGTGCACCTCTGTCTCGGTGGCCAGTGGAGAGTTCGCCATATAACACGATCTTGGGAAGGTGATGGTCCTCCATTCTGGAGACGGGACCTACCCAGCGCAGTTGGATCTTCAGCAGCATGGATTCGATGCTGTCGGCCTCTGCCATCTCGAGTACTTCGACGTTAGGGATGAAGTCGCTCCAATGAATGTTGAGGTTGGAGCGGAGACAACGCTGGTGGAAGCGTTCTAGGAGCCGTAGGTGATGCCAGTAGAGGACCCATGATTCGGAGCTGAACAGGAGTGTGGGTATGACAACGGCTCTGTATACGCTAATCTTTGTGAGGTTTTTCAGTTGGTTGTTTTTCCAGACTCTTTTGTGTAGTCTTCCAAAGGCACTATTTGCCTTGGCGAGTCTGTTGTCTATCTCATTGTCGATCCTTGCATCCGATGAAATGGTGCAGCCGAGATAGGTAAACTGGTTGACTGTTTTGAGTTTTGTGTGCCCGATGGAGATGTGGGGGGGGGCTGGTAGTCATGGTGGGGAGCTGACTGATGGAGGACCACAGTTTTCTTCAGGCTGACTTCCAGACCAAACATTTTGGCAGTTTCCGCAAAACAGGACGTCAAGCGCTGAAGAGCTGGCTCTGAATGGGCAACTAAAGCGGCATCGTCTGCAAAAAGTAGTTGTAATGGGATCAAAAAGCCACATTCTTCACTCGAATCCAATAACTGAAGTAACTGGATAGTTACATTCTTTGAATGTGTGTGCTCTGTTGAGGAAATAATATGGAAGATTGAATTATTTACCATTATTTACCTGCCCATGTTTAATATGGTGTATTTTGAAATCAGGGAGATGTTGCCAATTTATGTATCAGGAATTTGGGTCCACTCAACAGATAAGGAAAACAAAGGACAGAGTACTTCAGTTGATGGAAGATACATCTGGTTATTTGAATCTTGTTTGCTGGTCATATGGTGACACATAATAGGTGCTGGCATGAGCTAATAATTGCACACCAACGTATCTTCCCTTATATTGTCATGGCCGTGTTATTATGTGGGTTTGGAGTAGAGCCAGTTGCTGCTGGTGATGTATCCGGGACGACACATGAGATCAGTAAAGTGCAAGCGCAAGTCAGAACAGGGAAGTGTGAACCACGCCCACATGCAGGGTCGCCAGAGGAGGAGATTAGAGGCATCGCAGTCACCTGCTTTGCAGAGAGCCAATGAAAAGAGCAGGGGGCCTTGGTGAGAGATGTTTTCTAGGAAGAAGAAGAGTGGTGTTATGGAGAAGGATAAAGGTCAACGGCACTTTTGTGCTGAAGAAAGAGGGTGTTCTTTTAATTTTGTATATATTGTATAATTCACAGTCCCTACTTGATGGAATTGTTCAAGTTGTCCAAGAATAAAAACAATTATATTTTTGCTTGAATTTACCTTCTGGGATAGATCTAAAATTAAATGGGAAGCGAATATTGGTTTTACTTTTTCAGAGGAGGATTGGTTAGATATCTGTTATGATAGTGTAACTAGATTGATAAATGCACATTATCCAATGATTAATGACAACTTTTTACATCAATTATATTTGACACCTGAAAAATTAAAAAAATATAGTTTTAATGAATCAGATTTGTGTTTTAGATGTGGTGATACGGTTGGAACTTTTTTTCATGCTGTTTGGTCATGTATACATATACAATCCTTTTGGAAGAAAATTCAATCGTTTTTAGAATATCTGTATAAGATTAAAATAGTATTTTAAAACAGTATTTTTATTGGGTAGTTTGCAACCTCTGAAAGGCTTGGGATTAGATAGATTCCAGCTTGCTTTTGTATATTTAGCTTTATCCGTAGCGAAAAAATGTATTGCTAATACGTGGAAACATACAAATATGATTGATATTAATAGATGGCATAATGAGATGAAATATTGTTCAATAATGGAAAAAATTATGTATGTTTCACATGATAATTATATTTTTTTATTAATGTGGCTGTTATAGTTGGAATATTTACATTTCAATGTATATTGATTAGATTTTAATATGTATACTTAATTTTTTTAAATATTCTTTCTTTTTATGGCTCTTCATAGAAGAGTTGGCTGAAGGGGGGGTTCTTTTCTTTTTTCTTTTTTTCTATATATATATAGAAAAAAAATGTTCATGTTCATGTTTAATTGCTGTATATGGCATATATTGTTTTTTAACGAATAAATAAATTAAAAAAAGAATTTACCTTCGCACAATAGTATTGCAGCTGGTGGAATACTGACCTCCACTGCTGTTTATGCATTTTGCCCGACAGTGTGAGACTCCCCTGCATTCTCTCACGTCCATAATTTTATAGGGGTGGACTTTATAAACCAAAGGTGTTTGTGGGGTCTCTATTTGAGGTTCAGTTGTAAGTAACGGTGGAAAAGCTGAATTGTTGAAACCTGACGAATGAACACAAGGAAATAAACACAATGATGTCCCTTGTGTTGATTCTGGTGAGGAACTGAAGAAAGGTTTAAGAGGAAAATGGAAATTAATCAAGAAAAGCTGTATATTCCCATGAAGCATCTTGTATCTGGATAAAAGTCTGATAAATGTTAATTTCAAGTGAACATTGGATTTTCCATAAATAGTTTCAATTAAAAATAATCAAAACATATTCCTGTAAAAAAAAAATTCTATTGGGAAATGAATTTGTCAATTAATTGTTAAGCCTTGGGGAAACAAGTGAGTGAGATGAAATGTGAAAATCATGAAACACTGTTTGGAATTGTACAATAAGATCAAGATCTCATGATGCCCCCTGTCTAGTTTGATCATCTGAAGTTAAATCCTGTCAATGTTTGAAATGTTGGTCCTCATGAATGAATGAGATTATGAAACCTGCTGCAGTCCCACATACATTCATGCAGAAGGAACAAAGCATCTTTCAAACCTGAACAATATCTTGAAAGATCATATCAGTAGAATTAGAGGGACGTGGAATGTGAGGGATCACTGAAAAAATTGCCCAACCGATCATGCCTACGGTTGAACCCAAGGCCATCACCAAGGGAATCCTCCATGACGACATCTGTGCTGTTCATCTGAGCGTGATTGCTTGAGGCAAACTGACGATAAAGCCTTTAGACATTGCATCCCACGGGCTCAAATATCACACTATTATTTGTAGATTTTGGGTGGCAGTTGCAACCGTAACGTTAAAGACTCTAACTGAAAATATGGGGCCTGCTGTTTTTTGAGCTCATTCAAGGCTCATTAATTCACTAACTCTCTCACGTATCATCTCAGTGTTGTTGCTTCCAGGCTGCTAACATTCAATCATTTCAAAATTCTCTTCTTTCCACCTTACTGCCTTCTAAAACTTTCTCTGGTCTTACAGCCCTCTATTTTATTTTATGCTAGGGAACAACCTCCCTTTCCCTCTCCCTCCCCATCTCCCCTCCCATCTCCCTCTTTTTCTCCACTACAAACTTCTTAATACCCATTTCATTTGCAAAATTTGTAAAGAAGACAATCACTCAGGCAAAGTGAGAAAAGTGTTGGCATTGTGTGCAAGAAAGCAACTATTGAATGGAATGACTTGAGTGTGAAATCTGAGGACACACACTTTCTCTAAAATGCTGTTGAGTACTATTAATTTCACTGTTTTTAACCTATCATCCTATTCTGCCATAAAACTGTTAGGATTAGTTAAAGCAAAATTAGCTTACAACATAAAGAAACAATTTTAGTGTGTGTGTGTGTGTGTGTGTGTGTGTGTGTGTGTGTGTGTGTGTGTGTGTGTGTGTGTGTGTGTGTGTGTGTGTGTGTGGTGAAACCACTACTGTACATGTTCATTATATGTAAATTACATGACCTTTCCTGGTTCACCATACAATCACTGACTGGTTCGTGACTCTTCCCTTTTCTTCCCCATAAAGACTGTCATGCCACAAGCCTGCGCCCAGATTGAGTCAGGGTCAGTGTGAGTGACAAACATAGGGTTGCTGTCCAACTCTTGCAAATAAAAGCCTTCCATTTTGGCAACCTCAATCTTTGTGCAGTTGACCGTGTATCAATTTTATTTGCAAAATTTTTGTTTGGACAAGTATATGAAGTTGAATTGTCTGGAAATTGACCCGAGAGATTCTGGGGCAGCCGACAAGTTAACACTCTGGCGCTGCTATTTTGAAAAGTTCCTGACAGTCTCCGCAGTTATCCAGGATGACGAGAACAAGCTCTATCTTCTATTCTCATACGTCAAGCACCGAGTATACCAGATGGTCTGGGACTGCCAGACATATGAGCCGCAATTCACATCCTGGAGGACCAGTATAAAGCCCGGGTGAATGAGGTCTATGTGCAACACATCCTCCACTCACGCAGGCAGCGACCAGAGAAAACCTTCAATGACTTCATCAGAGCTCTGCAGGAGCTCACAAGGGACTGCAATTGCCAGGCTGTGAGTGCAGATCAGCACCCTCCAAGGCCCCAAGATCCGGCACCCCTCCATCAAGAAAGAGGCCCAGGCTTTCATTGGAAGCAGTACGGCACTTGAGGCATTATCTCACCGGAAAGCATTTTACCCTGTTGACTGACCAACGAGCAGTTGTCTTCATGTTTAATTATCAACAGCAGGGTAAAATAAAAAGTGATCAAATTCTGAGGTGGAGAATCGAGCACTCCACCTACAATTATGACATGCTGTACCACCCTGGTAAGCTCAATGAGACTTGTGCCAGAGCACAGATGGATCGACTGCAGGCACTACATGATGACCTCTACCACCCCAGGATCACCCATTTTTTTTTCACTTTATCAAGGCCCATAATCTCCAACAAGGACATCAAGATGCTGACCTAAAATTGCTGGGTCCGTTCAGACCAGTCACACCTGATCAAGGGGTCAAAGCATGAACTTCAAAGGATCCCAACCCTCTATGAACCGCCACGTGTACTTCATCATCATCATCGATAAGTACTCGCAGTTACCCTTTGCCATCGCCTGCCTGGACATGACTACCGCCATAAAGGCTCTGAAAAATCTGTTCACCATTTTCAGTTATCCCTGCTGCGTCCACAGCAACAGAGGTTTGTCCTTCATGAGCGACGAGCTGAGTCAATATTTGCTGTCAAAAGGCATCGCCTTTGGGAGCAGGAGAATGGCACAGTCTGGAAGACAGTTCTACTGGCCTTTAAGTTCAAGGGCCTGCCCGTCCCCCACTTGCAAGAGGTTCTCCCAGAGGCCCTCCATGCTGTCCGGTCCCTCCTATGTGCGGCCACCAATGGAACATCTCATGAGAGACTGTTTACATTCCCCAGGAAATCGGCATCGGAAACCACCTTACCTACCTGGCTGATGTTCCCCGGGGCAGTCTTACTCCATAGGCATGTGAGGACATATAAGTCCGACTCCCTGGTCGAGAGGGTCCAGCTGATCCACGCGAACCCACGGTACGCCTACGTGGCATTCCCAAACAGTTGCAAGGACATGGTATCTATCCAGGACCTGGCACATGTGGGAGCATCTGGACCCCCCTCCAAACCAGCTAACAAGTATGCCTCCTCCCCAGCTCTCCAGGGCTCAATTTCCCAACCCCCACCACCTCTGCCAATCTGACAGTTGACATACACACCCCCATCCACCCGGCGCAGCCAAGTACTCCCGCCAGGCAAACAAGATGGATCAGCTGAAACTCACGGAAACCACGACATATCCCCAGACTGGGACTCACCAGTCACAACGCCAAAGACCACCACCAGATAGACTGAACTTATGAGGATTGGCTGACCACACCACACACCCTGGGACTTACTTTTAAAAGAGGGGGTGAATGTAGTGAAACCACTATTGTACATATTCATTGTATGTAAATAATATGACCTTTCCTGGTTGACCCTGCTCATATTGGCCAGCTCATGACTCCTTTAAAGTCTGTCATGCCACAAGCCTTCCCCCAGTTCGAGTCCGAGCAACCAATACAGGGATGCTGTCCATCTCTTGCAAATAAAATCTTTCAATTTTGGAAACTTCTGTTTTTGTGCAATTGATCATGCATCAGTGTGGTCTTGGCAATGGAATATTAAGTCAATAGTCGTAGTGCAAGTCTTTTTCTGATGGGAGAAAGTATAATGGAAACCCTTGAGTCAGCAATGCATACATGGATTTCCACAATTTCTACAGATACAACATTTGCAAATATATTTGCTCAGAAATTCATCCTCAGACAGGAGCGTAACAAACAAGTTATTGTAGAAGCATCACATTATTCTCTGCCTCAGGCATTTCAGATCTGGAGAACACAGTGCTGCTGCCATGATGTGGTGTGTAATATAAAAGATTCTTTTGGCTTTTAAATACTTATCAAGGATAGTAGCTGATTTCAAGAAAATATATGTGGAGTGGTGAGATGGCAAAAGAGACATTGGAGCAGATACCAGAGAGTTGGCCTCCATATGTGTTTGAAGGTGATGGCTATTTGATAAGGTTGTCAAGAAACTACATGATATTTGGCTTAGTAAATGGAGATGCTGTAAAACAAAAGTAAGCTTGAAAAATCTTTTGCAGTTACAGGTCAGGCCTCTGAAGGCATATGAAGGCATAAGTTGGCCACCGCACATTTGGTAGGATCTCAACTTAATTGAGATTTACTGGGGTAAGAATAGTGAGAGGGTTTTCAGTTCTGTGGAGAAATTTTCAATTACTTTTTCATTTCGAGATGCAGCACAGTCAAGCGTCCGTCTAGCCCATTGAACCCATGCTCCTCAAATACACCAAATATAAACTCCATATGATTTTGAGGGTGGGAGAAAACTGGGACATCCAGAGGAAACACATGCAGGCACAGAGAGAATGCAGACTCTTCTTAGAGCAGAGATCAAGAGGATGGTTGGATGCTCTTATTTAAATATATAAAGATTTGGAAAAGTAAGTGGACAGAAATAAGAATATAGATGTTTTTTTTTAAAGGAACAAATCAGGGAAAAAAATAGAGGAAAAATTAGTGTTTAATTCTCTTACAGCAGATTGTTAATATCAAGACAGGTTGCCAGATGCTGGATTGAATTAAACTAAATTCAATTGTTTATAGTTGTGTGTTCCAAGAGGCAGTGAAAAGCTTTGTTTTGTGTGCTATCCAGGAAAGTCAACCCACACTTAAGTATAGCAGGTAGTGCAATTATAAAACAATATGTAGTCATATAATCAGTCAAGGAGTACATGTACAGGCAGTATACAGGCTATGAATGAAATCCTTTTTTTAAAGTTGAATTTGTAGGTTAAGTCATAACAAGTACATACGGTCCTTATTTAGCGTCAGTTAGTCAAATGTTTGTCTTAGTATATATTTTACCTTTCTATGCATATAAAACTACTGGAGTCAATTTCTTGAAGTAGGCAACAAGGGAGATTTGTATAGAGCTCTTCTTTTTCTCGTCATAAATGGCGCTGTAGCAGGTGAGGCCCATGGTAAATTGTACAGTTAACTTTGGTGAACATCTCTGTATTAGGATCTTTCTCCTCTAACTTTGGTATCCCTGCCTCAATGAGATTAAAGGCTTCAGCTAATTCTCCTCAAAAAATGTTTTGGTTGCTGAATTTTTAGGTCTCTGTCTTCTTCCTCAAATGCTATCATCTGCTGCTCTAGTTCCATAAGGTATTCATTAGTCAGTTATTTGGCATGGGAGTCAAGTAACTCTATGACATAATTTTAAATTTTAAATTTAGACACACAACCCGGTGACAGGCCATTTCGACCAATGAGTGTGTGCTGCCCAATTTACACCCTATTAACCTACACCCAGTATGTTTTTGAATGGTGGGAGAAAACTGGATCTCCCAGAGAAAATCCACACAGAGGTGGGGAGAATGTACAAACTCCTTACAGAGAGCGTGGGATTCGAACCCCAGTCCAGTCCCAGTCACTGTCTAACTGCAGTTGATTGCCAATATCAACTGCAGCTTGCTTGGCTTCGTTGATATCGTCAGCTGTAAACCCCTTAAAAGTGTGCGTGAATTGGGGCCACAATTTGTTTCACACTCCTTTCATATTTGATTGCTTCACTTAATCCCAAGAATCAGCAATATTTTTGATGGCATCACAGATGTAATCATTCCTCCAGAACTCCCTTAAGCTCATCACATCATCTTGGGTAGCTCTTCTCTGACTGCTTCTGAGAAGGTCCGCCATAAATAAGGAGGCTATTGCTGAAGTAGTGATGCGATGCTGGGGTGTAAAAATACGATCTTGACATTGGGGTGAAAGTCATCTAAAATGCTTGGGTGCGTTGTCAAGCACAAGGAGAATCTTGAAAAGAATTATCTTGGCCAAGCAATAGCATTCAACAGCAGGGACAAAATGGTTCAAGAACCAATCTTCAAAGATAGAAATGATAACCCAAGCCTTTGCATTTGCCTTCCAAATAATGGGAAGAGATGCCTTAATGATATGATGAAATGCCCACGGATTTAAGGAGCAAGGACACAAGCAAAGGCTTGAGCTTGAAATCCTCAGATGTGTTACCCCCAAACAATGATATTAGCCTAGCCTTCAGTCTTTTATGCCCTTGTGCACGTTTTTCCTCTTTCGAAACTTGGGTCCTTTCAGGTATTTTTTTCCCCCAAAATAAGCCAGTCTCGTCTACATTAAATATTTGGTCTGGTAAATAACCTTCCTCCTCAATAAATTTTTTGAACATTTCTCATACTCGTAGCAGTTATATTGGCCCTCGCTGCTTCACCTTCCACTTTAATATTATGTAAATTTGCCCTCACTTTGAAACGATTGAACCAACCCCTACTCACAACAAATTCTTCATCACAATCACCTTCACTTGCTACATGTGCAGCTTTTAAATCATTGAAATGGCTTTGAACCTTTCCTTGCACTAAAGTAAGGTTAACAGCGTATTACGCTGATTTTGATCATCTAACCAAATTATCAATAGCCTTTTCATTTCAATAATTAAACCACTACGTTGCCTGGTAATAATTGTAGCTTTCGTTGGGCAGGGCTTTACACATGCTCCATTATTCTGACTTTAAAATTATTTTGATCGCTGACCGACTGTACCCTTAACACTTTTCCAATGACCAATGGCATTTCGCCTTTTTCCAACCACTTTATTATTTTCAATCTTGATTGTTTTCATTTTCTTTGAAGCATCACCAGCACTTGCTTTGGATTTATGCGTTTGAAGCATAGTTATAATGGTAAATAAGAGAAAACTAAGCCAAATACAATTTACACACTCAACACGCAACATGATCTGACTTACAATTACTGACTGCGTTCTTCTTCCTCGAGCTGATGAACCGCTGAAACTGGCACCTAGTCTATTCATAAGTCCAAGTTGTTCGTAAGTCGGATGTACTTAACCCGGGGACTTACTGTATAGTATAAGGAATGTTGTAGTGAAGCAATGGAATCATATTTTCTTGGAATTTTAAACTGAACATTGGAAGAAAGATATTTATTTATTGGGTCAGAGAAAAAAAATGAGGTGTCAGAATCAATTATTAACCCTTCTCAAGAGGTGGCTCAGATATGTTAGACTAAACGGCCACCTCCTGTGAGTAATGTTTCAATAACTGTGTCTGAAGTAAGATGAGATTTGAATGCCAGTGCAGAACATTGACACAAACACAATGCAGCTCAAAAATTGATTTGCTGCTGTAAATTCTTTGTCGACATAGTAACATCACAGCGCAGTTTGCCATCACTCAAGCTGCTCGTGATCAACTTGCAAACATTTTCTTTCCCTTTCTGGAAATAATCATGTTGTTAACTCCACGCATTCCTGTGTGAGCATCCCCGATAGAAAATTCGATAGTAGCTGCAGAGATTGGGTTAAGTGACCTGATGAATTGGGTACCACAATAAAAAAGTCAATGTGCTGCAGTAAAACACTCTCAGACAAGGTAAAGCCGATACTGAAAGCAATTAAAAAAGGGTTTGAGCAGATTATATACAATCAGTAGCACCCAGTATAAAACATGGTCTGGGCAGGTGTGCTTGGAATCTCGATCAACAGTTATTAATTGGCCAGATGCAGCACTCCCCAACAGCTCATCCCCCACCCCTCCATCTTTTTCAAACACATATTTTGAGGGCTTCCCAGGAGATTGCAGCTGTGTGGCTGTTGGATTTAAACCCAGTTGGAGAGCTGACAAAACATTGTTCTGACCCACTGTGCCACTTAATGGTCTAGGAGGAATGTATATTCCGGCAGTTGCTTTGGCTCTTATTGACGAGCGAGAAGAACTAATAAACCCTAGAAACAGTTTTTCCTGAGGTAATCAAGAATTAACTGTTTCCACATTCTGAAATATATTTGAATATAATAGCAAGTACCAATCACTTCAACAATCACCTAATGAAACCGCCAAGCACCTGCTGCACTATTAAGACCCAGCATGAGCCAATTCATTTGAGATCGCAGAAAGAGCCTGTGTCAGCAGTGTTCCTAAATCTTAATTCTGAGACCAGGGCAGTTGAATTGTTCTGAAGGTGAACAGTGTCGGTGAGTAAGAGATGAGGTGCTCAATCACCACTCCTTGCTAGACCCAATGATCCAGATAATTTGTACACATCTTAGAACTGTCTGGATAAAGACATTATTCTCATATTCCTAACTGGCTTTATTCCTGATTATTTTTTTTATTTATGGCTCTTAATTTTGGGCTCCCCACAAGTGAAAGCTGCATGTTTATCACCTTTTTGAAGTGCTCATTTGTGGCAACCCTGCATGGAGTTGAACCAAAAGTCTAGACAAATTTTATACAAATATTGCCCTTAAATATTATTATCCTAAGACTAAATCCCTGGCTTCAATTGTTATTTTTTTTTAACCACAATACCATCTTAAATTGTTTGTCTGAGATTTTTGTTCCTTAATTTCATTCAGAGTTTTATTATTTAAGCAGTACACGGCCTTATCAGAATTATTCCATAACAGGCAAGCTCATCAGGGAAGAGGTGGATGCATTTTTGAAAGATCGATTACAGTTCATGGAGAACTGGCACAGAATAAGAGTTGAGTCCTAGGATAAATTACCACAATTGCATTGAATAGTGGGGTTGGGTTGGTCATGCTCCTGTGTTCTTGTTTTCCTGTTTCCTGCAGGAATGTAGCATTGCATACACTTATTCAAGCTGATTTTCAATTGAATTGAATTGTTTGTTGTCACATGAATTGAGATACTTTGAAAACCTTGGTGTTTGTGTGCTATCCAGGAAAGGTAGCCCATTCTTATGTACAGCAGGCAGTGCATTAATAAACAAAAGTGCAGGCAAGACCAAGTCAGATTTCATAGTATAGAGAAAAGTACAGGTTAAACAGTGCTCTTGGTTCCAATGAGAGATTGATTTAGGAATACAATAATAGCAGGAATCAGATTTGCATATTTTATTAAATCATTAAATTTTGATCTTTCTGCCTTCATAATCTTTGATCATTAAAACTTGAAATCTTTTGAAGAAACTCACTTATGTAAGACATCAACATTCATGGGATGACATATCTATATGGATGGAAAACCAAGAAGCAGACTGTTTACATTAGTGGGAATGGTATCTTTTCTGAAGAGACAGTATTAATGCTTTGTTGCTGGAAGAAGAAATTCTGAAATGTTTTTATTCTGCCCACATGGTGATCTGCTCAGATGAGTCAGTGAACCTAAAACATCCCAAGGGTGCAGAGCTGATTGCAACTGTTGATGTGACATGTATTTCAGAAGTAATGAAGCAGAAGTAAAAGACTTTCCACCAACCCTGCCTTAGGCATCTTGCTATGAAGCCAGACGTTTCCATTCTAATAAATCAAGTTGAAAATGTAATGGCCAAGTCGAACTTCAGGATGAAGCAAGCCATAGAAATGGAAGAAAGGATGAGGGTAGGATGGTGGAGAGAGGGCATGTTGGCATTAGGAAAAATGTCAAGATTTTGAAGGTTCTCATCTGTCATATTATCTCATTTGTTGCCAAATGTGCTACATTCCAGTCTCCTCAAAGCAATATACCGCAGCTGTTCAAAATACAGGAAACACTCAGCAGTCCAGGCAGTGGATACAGAGAAAGTTAATGTTTCAATTCAATGAACAGTGATGGAACAGAAAAATTAGAAATTAACCCTTTTTTGTCATTCGGGGTGGACCGCTATGTAGAGATGAGGTTCAATTAGATCAGCCATTGTGGCACCATGACATACCTGCAGCCTCCCAGACCCTGTGACCCAAGTTGAAGACTGATCTGTGGTGGTGACTGTGAAGGATTAGCACATTCTCGTGATCAGTTAAACAAGAAAATCTGCAAATGCTGGGGTAGAGTAAGATAATTCAATATGCTGGAAAAGATCATCAGGTCAGACAGCATACACAGGAAAAAAAGGCAATGTGGGTTTTCCCCAGGTGATCCACTTTGCTGCCACATCTCACGATGGCTGCTGTACACTGTTCCGAGTGCGTAGGTACATGGTAGCATCTGGGAGGAGCTGATGGGAATACAGGGATCAGTGTAAATGAGAGATTGAAGGTTGGTGTGGACTCAATGGGCTGAAGATTCTGTTTCCATTCTGAGTCAAACCATGATATGATCAAAGTAAATGGTTGGCTAGTCTTCAATAGCAAAAGTGATCTGTTTCTGCTCCTAATTGCACCCTTCTAGACTCCAGATTAAAAATAACATTTCAGGAATTTACCTTACACCTTATCCATAACCTTTCCTTTCTTTTCTTTCCAAAGGAAGTAAAACATGAAAGTTTGAAGTAAAAGAATAACGTTGGAGAAACTCAGCAGGACAAACCGTGTCCTTTATATAGCAAAGATAATGATGCAGAACCAATATTTTAGGCTTGAGCTCTTCATCAAGGTGAGGCAGATCTTTCCTACTTGCCTCTCTCTCTCTCTCTCTCTCTAAATTTTTTTTCCCAGTTCTGTTGAAGGGGATTTGAACTTTTAATGCAAATAGTCAATTAAATTAAGAACTTGAATGGAATTGATGGCCAAATCCATTCTTTCAAAGCCAACACAGTACCTCCTTCATGCAAGAAAATATTGCATTTGATGTAATGACTCAGATATTGCCCATCTCCATGTTAGATCAGCACAAGACTTGCTGACAGTCAGGAGATCACTCAAGTAATTCTGATTTGTGGGAACTCAGAGTCATGGAGCACCAATAAATGATAAAGAAGGCAAAATAAAATATAGATTATTTTTCACTGCAAGAAAAGGAAAGAAGAATGGAGAGCAGGTTCCACTTCTTCTGAAAACAGGACAATTTATTGGTGGGGAATAAGGAAATGGAGGAAGAATTAGATTTCAACTTTTCATTTGTCTTTGCAGAAAAAAGATGAACAAAGCTTGCAAAATACTAGAGAGAATTAAAGGTTCAATGGTAATGAGGAGTTTAACGAATCTGCTTTTGGTTAAAAAAAAAGTAGTATTTACAATCTAGTCATTTGCCACTCACTTAACATTCTCTTCACAATTTGGTTTTTCACTCAATTTAGTAGCATCAGCAAACTTAGATAATGTTACATTTGAACTCATCTTCCAAATCATTAATGTATATACTGAACATTCGTGTGCCGAGAACCGACCCCAACAGCAATTCACTCACCGCTGAATGCCAAGCAAAGAAGCACTCATTTATCCCAACTCACTGTCTTCTTCTAATCCTTTGTCTATGCTAATACATTATCCACAACTCTATGCTTCCTCATTTTCTGGTTAAGTCTTTCATGTAGCACCTTATCAAATGCCTTCTGGAAATCCAAGTATACAATCCTGTTCCCCTCTCTTCATGTTCTATTGACTGGGTATGCAGTGGAACTAGGCAGAAAGATGGATCAGGACAGACGAGAAGGGCTGAAGAGGCCTGTTTCTATGCTGTAATGTTCTAAGTTCTATTACCTCATTATATCTTAAAAGAACTTCAATAAATTTCAAACACAACCAGTACTTCCTAAATCTACACTCTTTTTGCCTGATAGAACAATTTATATCCATATGTTTCGCTCTTTCTTCCTGAATGAGAACTTGTCTTGACTACAGATGCTAAGCTTACTGGCCTATAGTTACCTGCCTTTTACGTCCATCCTTTTCTAAACAATGGCATGACATTTGCTGTCTGCCAATTCACCAAGATCTGTCCAGAGCCCAGAGAATTTTGGAAAATGCCACTGTGATGTATTGCTGTGAAGAACAGGATCATGATTATGAAGGGATTCAATGTGTTCTTTCCAGCAGTTTGACTGTCCTACCCCAATTGCTTTCTTTTGGGTTGTGGGTGTTAGGGCCTCAATACAGTGCTAAAGCTCCCATGTTGGTCATTATTTGTTAAGCTGCCTTCTCTCTCTCCATCCACCATCTGTTATGGTGGTCAAGGTTTAATCCTTTTCTGGGTCTATAAAGATTTGGACTCAAAATATCAAAGAAATTGATCTTCTCTGTGGCTGAAAACTGAAGCCCAGAGCATATAACTTTGCTGAGTTAAAAACTGTCTTTAGGTGACAACAACTCCTTTAACCTGAAAGTAGCTGTTACATTTAATAACAGGTCACAAACCAATATACTGCAATTTTCTACCAAAACAAAGCCTTCTATATTTGCAGCAATAAATTAGTGGCATGGTTAGTGTCACATTTACCACAATGCTAAACAGTGCCAGCGACTCAGTTTTAAATCCTCTGCTGTCTTCAAGGAGTGTGTACATACTCCCCATGTCTTTGTGGATTGGAATGGAAATTTTGTTGATGCTAAAACCATGGCACAACTATTCAACATTCAGCAATATAATCCAGACCACTCTGATGGGAGCAGTATGAGTGAAGGATGTGCTGCTCAGTGTTTGCATATTATTCACCTCCAAGAGTGAACAGCAGCAGTAGAAAATAGCCACTCCCAGTTTCCTGTGAATGCTTTGCTGACAACATTGGGATAAAAACTGGGGAAAACAAAACTTGAATTCATCTAGCATCCCCCATGATCTCACTGTACCTCTAAGTATTATTCTGTCAATGAAGCAACCTTGAAATCTAATCACTTCAGCAGTTGAGAAATGAAGCTTGCACAAAGAATGATCCAGTCTTCGTCAATGAATCTGTTGATTAGCCCACTGCCAGATGAACTCCAGCAAGATATCCAGTGATCAGAAAACTACTATTGTATATCCAGTTAACCCAATCTTTCCTTAACATCAACACACAGTGCCACAAGAAGGAGGAAGCTGATTTGAACACTCTGACACTCTCACAGCTTTTGGATTTTCAATGGTGCCGACCCATTGAATAGAACATCTGTGTAATTTATTTCAGAGCTAAGCTGATTAAAAGCTAATTACAGTTTTGCAACATTTCCTTTCAATGTTAATATCATATTCTCATGTGAACATTTTTAGTTTTTAAGCAGTTCAATCTCCACAAATTGATTAAAGCTTCTTAAAAATTTGGACCAAAACAAACCACAATCAATTGATTTGGACAATCAAGTGGTATAAGTTTACATTGACTGTGGCATCCTTGTTTAAAGCCAGTGTCAGAATTAAAGATTGAATTAAATGCCAATTGTAACTATTTAAAGTCTTTGCCTCAATGTGCAGTCATGAGAAACACAATCTTGTGGAGATGGAAGTGAAAGGAGAAGTTTAATTTACAGGGACATTGGATAATCATTTTCTTTTCCTCCACAAACAAGTGTGCAATGTCCCACAAAACTGAAACATGTTTCACTTCCTGGTACATTCCGACCCACGAGCCTGCACTGCCCAAATGCACCCCTGTGTATATGTCTTTGGAACATTGGAGGAAATCAGAGCTCCCCGAAAAATCCACACGGACATGGCGAGAATGTACAAATTTCTTAGACAACTCCCAATTTGAACCCTGTTGCTGTAACAGCATTGTACTAATCACTGCACTAACTGTGGCACCCTGTATTTTCTACAAAACTACCAGAAAGCATACAGACAGTTGATCCATTACTTTTTTCCAGACACAATGTTCTGATAGGTGCATGAGGCCTAGGTCGGAAGAAGAATCGGCAAAGGCTCCCATTGGGCAATGCAGTGTTTCAACAGGTAGGACTGCTGTCTCTGGAGTTCAATCCAGCCTTGGGTGCTGTCCTTCTGGAAATTGCACCTTGTCCCTTTGACCACCTGGGTTTCCTTCAGGTGCTCCGGTTTCCCAAATGCATGTAGGTTGGTCAGTTAACTGGCCCCATCTGTGAAAGTGAGTGGTAGAATTTGGAGGGAATTGTTGGGAATGTAAGGAGAATAAAATTGGATCAGTTTAAAAGGTGGTTGATACTCAGCAAGGACTGTTTCCAAGCTGTATAATGCTATGGCTATTCTGATTGCTCTCTGGGACCAATAGAGAACAGTATTGGTTTCTGGTTTTATCATCTTTAGGAACTGAGTATGTTGTTTCTTGGAAAGCATTACTGGAGACTTTGTCTGAGGATGCGAGGTAGGGTGGACATTCCTGGTCTCCCTGGAGTTCACCACAGACCTCACCGTGAGTATTCAGGACAATGTCATTTGTAAACATTTGCAAAGGGGGAAGGCTTAAATCTCCAAACCAGCAGCTCCACTGAAACTAAGAGCACAAAGAGATATTAAGTTTGTTCTGAAACAAAAATTAAAAAACCCTGAGGTTGCAAAAAAAGTGATAAAAGAACAAAAAAGCTGGAAACACTCAGCTTTTAAGGAAAGAGTAAATGCTTCAGGTTGAATCCCCTTTGTTTTACTCTGATATGAAATGTTTTCTGTTGTCAAATATCAGAAATAAACCACTAACAATGCACTCTTGAAGACTACATCAGTACAATTAATGTCATGGAGAGAGATAATGTTATTTTAATATCTAGATCTTATAATATAATCTGATAGCATCAACTGAATTTAAATAAAGGGAATTATGATGGTATGAGACGGGAGTTGACTGTGGATAGACAATGGAAAGCATTCACAGATCTAATGGAGAAATTGCAAAAATCGTTTATACCGGTTTGGCATAATAATAAACCAAAAAAGGTGACTCAACCGTGGATAACAAGGGAAATTAGAGACAGCATTAGGTCCAAAGAGAGAGCATATCAATTGGCCAAAAAAAGTACCACAACCGAAGACTGAGAGCAGTTCAAGATGCACCAAAGGAGGACGAAGGGATTAATCAAGAGAGCAAAAATAAATTACGAAAGTAAGCTTGCGGCAAATATAAAAACCGACTGCAAAAGCTTTTATAAATATGTCAAGAGGAAAAGATTGGTGAAATCCAGAGTAGGTCCTTTGCAGTCGGAATCAGGGGAATATATAATGGGGAATAAGGAAATGGCAGACCAATTAAATTCTTACTTTAGTTCTGTTTTTACAAGAGAGGATACAAATAACCTCCCAAGGAAGTTGGGAAACATAGAGACTAATGCAAGGGAGGAACTGAAAGAAATCAGTATCTCTAAGGACATGGTCTTGGGGAAATTGATGAGATTGAAGGCAGATAAATCCCAAGGGCCTGATAATCTACATCCTAGGGTACTTAAGGAAGTGACCATTCAGATAGCAGATGCTTTAAGAATTATTTTCCAGAACTCGATAGACTCAGGATCAGTACCCATGGATTGGAGGGTAGCTAATGTTACCCCACTATTTAAAAATAGGGTTAGAGAAAAAGCGGGGAATTATAGGCCAGTGAGCCTTACATCAGTAGTGGGCAAAATGATGGAATCCATTATTAAGGATGTAATAGCGGAGCATGACTAGCAGAGAAGGGATCGGACAGAGTCAACATGGATTTACAAAAGGTAAATCATGCTTGACAAATCAATTTGAATTATTTGAGATGGTGACAGGTAAAATAGATGGGGGGAGAGCCAGTGGATGTGGTGTACCTGGACTTCCAAAAGGCCTTCGATAAGGTCCCACATAAACGACTGGCTTACAAAATCAAGGCTCATGGAATTGGGGGCAAAGTATTGATGTGGATTGAGAACTGGCTGGCAGGTAGAAGACAGAGAGTTGGGATAAATGGCTCATTTTCTGAGTGGCAGGCGGTGACCAGTGGGGTGCCACAGGGATCTGTACTGGGACCCCAGCTGTTCACAATTTACATTAATGATCTGGATGAGGGGATTGAATGTAATATCTCCAAATTTACAGATGACACTAAGCTAGGAGGGGTTGTGTGAATGGAAGGGGGGGGGGGTGGTCTGGAAGCTCCAGTGTGATTTGGATAAATTGAGGGACTGGGCAGATACATGGCAAATGCACTACAATGTGGATAAATGTGAGGTTATCCACTTCGGTAATATAAACCGGAGGGCAGATTACTATTTGAATGGCAATAGATTAAGAGATGGGGAAGTGCAGAGAGACCTAGGGGTACTTGTACACCAGTCTCTGAAGCCAAGCATGCAGGTACAGCAGGTGATTAAAAAGGCAAATGGTATGTTGGCCTTCATATCAAGAGGGTTTGAGTTTTGGAACAAGGATACCTTACTGCAGCTGTACAGGGCCTTGGTGAGACCCCACCTGGAGTATTGTGTGCAGTTTTGGTCACCTTATCTAAGGAAGGATGTTCTTGCAATGGAGGGAGTGCAGAGGCGATTCACCAGGCTGATACCTGGAATGGCAGGAATGACTTATGAGGAAAGATTGCGCAAATTGGGATTGTACTCGCTGGAGTTTAGAAGATTGAGAGGGGATCTCATAGAGACATATAAAATTCTGGCAGGAATGGACAGAATGGATGCAGATGGGATGTTTCCAATGATGGGAAAATCCAGAACCCGGGGCCATGGTTTGAGGATAATAGGCAAACCATTTAGGACCCAGAGGGTGGTGAATCTGTGGAATTCATTGCCACAGAGGGCAGTAGAGGCAGGTTCATTAAATATATTTAAGAGGGAATTAGATATATTTCTTCAGTATAAGGGTATTAAAGGTTACAGAGAGAAGGCGGGGACGAGGTACTGAACTTTAAGATCAGCCATGATCTCGTTGAATGGCGGAGCAGGCTCGAAGGGTTGAATGACCTACTCCTGCTCCTATCTTCTATGTTTCTATGCAACTCCCAATAATAAGTACCATTCATATTTGTATTTCTGTAAAATAAATAAATTATGCTTTTCTTTTTATTATAAACCATACCCAGTCATGTTAACTAAACATTTGATTGTTTCTCGATCAACATCAGACCAATGTTGAATTCAATCCCAGAGGCACAAGAAATTGAAGATGCTGGAATCTTAAGCAAACAAGGAGATGTTGGAAGAATTCAGTTGGTCAGACAGCATCCATAGATGAGTTCCTCCACCTTCTTCCCATACCACTGCCCTCATGGTCAAAAGTAATTCAGACAGGAACATGGATTAGAATAGTTTTGTACATGGATAGGAATGGTTTGGATGGATATTGGCCAAATTCATGCAAATGGGATGAGATTGATTGTCATAGTCAAGATGGGCTGAGGAGACACTTGCTTTGCTGCAAAACTCTAGCCCTAAAACTGAGATTAATACATTTTCATCTGCTCAGAATATTGATTGATAGTGAATAAAAGCATAACTAAGAGTCAGTGTTGGTAATACCCAAAAATATAGAGCCAACTTAATGAAACCAATGAGAATATAAGAGGCATCCATGTAATTTAAATATCAAGATGCTAACCAAAACATTTTGAGAAACAGTGATCAGATCAAAATGTTATGTTGAATTAAATAAAAAATGATAACAGACTGTCATCTTATCATGGAAAAGAAATTCCAAAAAATGCCTGCATCCTTAATTATGATCAAGGTCTGTACATTGATGTGAGAGATGAGGCTGTGACTACTGCAACTATCCCAGAAGAGCTGAATGGAGTTGGGTGAGAATTTGACTTTGGCTCACCTGTGAGTGAGCCAATAAGTGACACTGAATAACTGAAAATCAGTTATTCTGTCCTGATCTGCCTTCACTTGCTTGAGAGATTGCAATAACTTAATACAACAACTCGGATGCTCTTTCTTTCCAAGTTGCAAACTTATGTTCATGCATCCACAGAGTAAAACACAAAATTCTGCAGATGCTGTGATTGTTGTCAAAGCACAGAAATGCTGGAGAGACCAGCCAGTCCATAGGAGGTAAAGATATATTACCCATGTTTCAGGCCTGAGCCCTTCCACCTGAGGAAGGGCTCAGGTTGAAACGTAGGTAATATATCTTAACCTCTTATAGATGCTGCAAGATCGGTTGAGATCCTCCAGCATTTCTGTGATTTAAATCATGTATCCACAGCCATCCTGGTGGTTAATTTACTAATAATCACATGATTGGCATCTTCTGGTGACTCACCAGAAAGCTATCTTGGAGGGAACTATTCTGGGTTTATCAGCATTTGAGTAACGGATGAATGGATTTAATTTCAGAAACAGTCCTGCCATTGATATTTCCACAGGCTTTATGTAATCTTTCCATACCTGACTAAGCCAAGATCATTGTTCTTCCGCTCCTTCAGTGTTTCCTTCAGTCTGATCTTAAAAGTTCGTTTTCAAGCACTTAATTGTTTGGGATATTAATCATTATTAATTTCTACTTTGAGAAGGCTAAAAATTGTCTTTACATTGCAGTTGTCTGCCCATTTAAAGATGCGTAATTGTATTCTTGGTGCAGATTTAACTTCAAAGGGCGTCTCCCTCTGTGTAATTTCAAGACCATCTTGTTATAGTTGCTGATGTTTAATTACGTGCACTCAAATGAAGGCCAGAGGTGGCTAAATGTGCTAAATATATTATTTGGATGATGAATAAATTCTAATTTTACAACTGCAGACAAATTCACCAAATCCAGCTGTCCCAGTCAGGCAGAGATTGCAGTCCATCCGTTGACCCTAAAAGGCACCTCTGTATTCCCAAGATTCGTTTAGATTGTCGTTGCCAAATTGAATGTGGGGAGCAACTCCAGCATGTAAGATAGATACGACACTATCCCAACTCTTTGCTCAGTGAACACGAAAGATACGTTCACATGCCCAAGGGAGCATAAATTTTGGCCTGGGGCTGAATTTGTTTGCATTTCCAAGCATTTCTGAAGGACAGAAAGTTAGACAGAGGGGTGAGGTGGTTTTGCCTGTGAAAAAGGGAATTACTTTTTTTGGAGAGATGAAACAATGGATTAGAAGATAAAGAATCCCTGTGGGTAGAATTAAGAGGCTGAAAAAGTTTAAAGACCCTGACAGCAGTTGTATACCAACCTCTAAACAATAGCCAAGATGTGGCGTGTAAACTACAGAGGGAGATAGAGAAGCCATGCAAAAAAAGCAATGTTACAATAGTTATGGGGGATTTCAATATGCACTGATTAGGAAACCAGGTTGGTACTGAACCTAAGAGAAGAAGTTTATAGGATACCTTCAGGATGGCTTCTTAGGACAGCTTGTGACTGAGCCGACCAGGGAAATGGCAATTCAAGATTGCATATTGTGTAATGAACCATAGGTCATAAGGGAGCTGAAGGTAAGGGAATCGTTGGGAGGCTGTGATCATAATAGGATAGAATTCACCCTGTCCTTTGAGAGCGAGAAACTAAAATGAGATGTGTCAGTGTAATACAGGGCGAGTACAGATATATGAAAGAGTAACTGGCAGAGCAAGAAGAACGGTAGAGCAGAAATGGCTAGTTTCTGTCAGGAAAAAAAGCAAGGTGAAGGACAGTTATATTCCAAAAAATAAGAAGTACTTGAATGGAAGAATGACACAACTGTGGCTGACAAGGGAGGTCATAACCAAAGAAAAGCAATACAAGGAAGCAAATATTAGTGGGAGCATAGAGGAGTGGAATGCTTTAAAAACCATACATAAGGCAACTAAGAAGTTCAATGGGAAGGAAAAGATTAACTTTGAAAGGAAGCGAGTAAATAATATAAAATATGAATAACTTTTTAAAGCATCTTAAGAGTAAAGAGAGGTGACAGTAGATATAGGACCAATAAAAAATGATACTGGAGAAATTGTAATGGGAGACAAGGAGATGGCAGAGAAACTGAATTGGTATTTTGCATCCATCTTCACTGTGGAAGACATTAGCAATATACCTGACTTTCAAGGGTGTCAGGGAAGAGTGCAGTTTTAAACTCTTTTCAGAAAGGATGTGCAGGCATTGGAGAGGATTCAGAGAAGATTCACAACAATAATTCCTGGAATGAAGAGATTAGCATATGAGGTATGTTTGAAGGCTCTTGGTCTGAACTCCTAGTAGTTCAAAAGAATGAAAGGGAACCTCATTAAAGTATTTCAAATGTTGAAAGACATGGACAGTTCATATGTGGCAAAGTTGTTTCCCATGGTAGGGGACTCAAGGACAAGAGGGCACAACTTGAGGATTGAAAGGCACTGATTTAAAACAGAGATGCAGGTGAATTTCTTTGGCCAGAGAGTGGTGAACCTCTCGAATTAGCTATCATGAGCAGAGATTGATAAGTATCTGATTAGGCATGGTATCAAAGGTTATGGGGAGAAGTTGGAGAATTGATCAGCTCATGATGGAATGACAGATCAGACTCGATGGGCCAAATGGCCTACTTCTGCCTCTATATTTTATTGACTTATTCAAGATTCATTTGTTGTCATGTAACAGAAGAGAATGCAATTGCCTTCTGTCTGCCATAAGGAAGACAAAGAGTCACCACTGGTGTTGCCAAGTGCCCCTGACCATAAGAGAAAAAGAGAAGAAAGAGATTCCCTTCAGCATCACTGAGTGTCCATGGATTCATCTCCAGCACTTCTGCAGCCTCTGTAGCTGCACAGACTCCTGTTCAATCTAACAGCAATGTGAGCTCCAGTCCAAATATCCGTCACGATCAGGAAGCCTTCAACACCTGAGGCCTTCAAGAGCACTCCTTGCTCTCACCACCCTCTCAAAACCCCACTCCAATACCTGGTCCCCACGAACCAGTCTCTAGCAGCCGCAGCCTATGTTGGTCCGTTGACCATGTCACTTGCAGCCTCTGTGAATCCCTTAGCCACTGAGTGAGCCCCTCACTGCTCCACTTCCATGGTCAGCATCCTGGACGATCTTCTCTGCTTCTCCTGGTGTGGCACGTCATGCCTTGTAAGGATGTCCTGGAAAACAATACAAACACTCCTATCCAAAGCATAACATAATTAAAGCACAAATACCACAAGCATCCATGTGGTCTAAGAACCATCTTTGTAATTGTGACCACAGCTGGACATTAAATGTATCTATGATTCTGTTACCTACATGTCACAAACAAAACAGATAATCAGAAGAAATACAGTATCTCACATACCTCAGCTTTTGAAGTTTAGTTCTTCACTGTATTAACATAATCTAAATTTAATGCTGGTTAACTTTATTCAATTTAAAATATTATCCATATTAATCCCCAATCTTGATTTTTAGATAAAAGAACCTATCATTTTGGTATATTGATTTTAGCCCCAAAATAGCCCATCGCTCTGCCTTTTCCTCACAGAGATGTCCCTTTTTTTTAATCACGGCATACTCTACTTCACTAAATTATTAGCTAATAAATAATATTTCTGTGATATTAATGTTGTCTTCCCAAATTTCTTTTGGCTAGCTTCAAATTTCTCAACAAAATGCTTGATTACCTTCTTGCAAATGATTCAGTGAGAAACTGCTTGACTAATTGAGCCACTCACTTTATGAGCCACTGCTTCGAAGAGGTTTCATTGAAAACAAAATCATTATGCTTTGCTTAAATTTGGCACGAAGTAATTGCTTTTCCAGCAACCTCTCTCTACAATGAAGCACGGCACAAATCTGGAATCACAAGATTACTGAACGTTTTCTTTTTGAGTCTCATCTGTTGCCACCATTTGCTGCATAATGTAAAACTGGGGCCACGGGTGAGATCTCACTGAAATGTCACAAAGAAACTAATCTGGTAAATTGGAACAAGACAAGGGAAACCACAAATATAATGGCTGCAATGACTTACTGGTCAGATCATTTTATTTTTGGGAGTGCTTAAAAATAATCTATATCGGACTGATATCTGCAGCGAAATGATAGCAATGCTTGTCATAAATACCATCAAATTTAGGATTTTGGGAAAATGTACAACAGTCCTGGAGGCATGAAATTTGGCTGTTGTTGGACTCCTTGTGGAGTTGAACAACCAACCTTTGACTAGGTATCCCACCTCAGAAACCTGTGCCACATGACCAGTGGGTTGCGAGCCATGACCACTCACAGATACGAGGCAAGAGTCAAAGGCTTTATTGATCAGAAGACCCAGACATGGCTCTACATGCTGCTGGCTCACGTCCAAGGCAGGTATGAGGGAGGAGACGAGGGCTCTCAGCCTTTATTAGGGGATCTTGTGGGGAGAGGCTACAGGTACGGGGGGGGGCGGGGGGGGTGCCAGCTTGCCCATCCAAGTGAGGACATGCCCACAGTACCATGTTCCACCACAACCAGCTTCGCCATTCAGTTCAAAAATGAGAAATGATTGTGAGGGCCAAGATACGTTTGAGTACATTGATACTTTTAAATTAATTGAATTTTCATTTAAATATTCTTAAAGTGTTATTGAGATACCTTCCTTTGTTTATTAATTAAATATTTATTTTTTGGCGAGTTTTGAATGATTTTGAATATTCCGAAGCGCAGGCAGCCTTCACGCGCATCAGGCAGGATATCGCAGATGCCACAATGCAAACCGTGGATGAGGACTCCCTCTTCCAGGTAGAGAGCAATGCCTCCGATGTAGCCCTCGCCACCACCCTCAACCAAGGGAGGCACCTGGTCACCTTCTTTTCCAGGACCATCCACGGCTCCGAGCTAGGGCAGCATTCCGCCATTGAAAAGGAGGCCCAGGCATTTGTGGAAGCGGTCCGACACTGGTGCCACTACCTGGCCGGCAGGAGGTTCACCCTCCTCACAGAGCAGCGGGCCATGGCATTCATGTTCAACACCATACACGGGCAAGATTAAGAACGACAATATCTTGCGCTGGAGAGTCGAGCTGGCAACATACATCTATGACATCCAGTTAAACGACTCCCTTAATGCCCTCTCTTGCACCTGCGTGTCGCTCCACGACAACCAGCTGCAGGCACTGTACGAGTCCCTCTGCCACCCGGGCATCACCCGCTTATACTATTTCATCAAGTCCCGGAACCTTCCGTACACCATCAGGGATGACAGGACCATGACTGAGACATGCCGGGTCTGCGTGGTGTGCAAACCTGATTTCTTCAACCCACCCCAGGCTCATGTCGTGAAGGCCACTCGGCCCTTCGAGCATCTTGTTGTGGATTTCAAGGGGCCTCTGCCATCCACAAATCGCAACTTCTATTTCCTCATGGTCATAGACGAGTACTCCCGCTTCCCTCTTGCTATCCCTTGGCCAGACACCTCCACAGCCACCATCATCAGGGCACTGACACTGATCTTCACCATGTTTGGCTACCCTGCATTTATTCACAGCGAATGGGGCTCTGGCTTCATGAGTGAGGAACTGCGCCAGTCCCTGACATCAAGGGGCATCGCAATTAGTCGCACGACTAGTTTCAACCCAAGAGGTAATGGGCAAGTAGAATGCGAGAATAGGGTGATCTGGGAGGCATTTCTTTTGGCTCTTAAGTCAAAAAGGTGGTCCATAGAATACTGGCAGGACACTCTTCCTGAGGCGCTCCATGCCATTCGGTCACTTCCGTTCACGGCTATCAACGTGACCCTTCACGAACGCCTGTTTTCGTTCCCCAGGAGATTGGCGATGGGAACATCCCTCCTGGCATGGCTCACATCCCCGGGATTGGTGCTCCTGCGTAGACACGTGCGGGCACACAAGGCCGAACCCCTGGTCGAGCAGGTGTTCGCGAACCACAACTATGCCTATGTTAGGTTCGGCAGCGGCAGGGAGGACACCATCTCAACCAGGGACCTGGCACCGGCAGGAGCACCCACTACAACACAGCATCCTCCAGCCCAGGACCCTGTTGGCCTGACACACACTCCCGACCCCAAACATCTACGGGGCACTCAAGACATCTTTGGGCACCAAGGACTTGCTACAACCATGGGGGACAAACCCGCCCCCCTGCACATCTGATTCGATGCACACAACTTGACCCAAGCCCCCCCGCCCACCTCTCCGTGCTGCACCATGCTAGACACTCCGGCCCCTGCCCCCAGACCTCCCACACCCTCACCAATCAGTGACCAGGAGCCAGTCCTGCGACGGTCGCAGAGACTTCAATGGCCACCAGACCGTCTTAATTTGTAAATATTGTGTATATATTTGGGGCTTTACTGCAATTCATCCCCCCCCCCCCCCCCCCGGGTCAATTTTTAAAGAAGTAGGTGAATATAATGGTACACCACTGGCCTATTGCAGGGGGAAACCTCCGTACCTGCAGAAGAGCATGAGGTCAAAACAATACCTCGCCATGTCAATCAGCCGACCTGAATGGACCAAGCCCCACCCGATCGGGTGTCACTCACCCTCCGGGATATAAGCCTGAGCCGGCCCTTCGAAGTCACTCTCAGAGCTCACAGCAGTACAATCTCCCAGCTGGCTCTGTGGAGTTTTATGTCAAATAAAGCCTGTTGTACAATCTTTTGGTTTTGTGTTTGCTTCTGACCGACAGCGCACCACAGCATTGCAGTGGTGTGTTCTTCTCAGTCAGATGGTCACATCAGTCATGTGAAATCACAAATCTACAGTCATTTGGTTAAGATGTGGGAGTGATCGTCTTGTGCCTCAGATGAAGGCCAATGTCCTAAACCTAGGGGAAGTATATGAGTATTTTTTTCACAGTATTCACAGTATATTCATATATCTATTTTGCATTCATGTCCATTTCAATAATGCTTGGTCTCTGATGTTAACTGGAACAATCCAAATGGCAGATTTAACAAAGCATTAGAGCTTTCATTTCAATATTAATGACCTAGAACCCAATTAAAATGAAGATCTGGAGAATGCATTTCTTTTTCATACAAAGCACAAGAAATGTAAAGGTGTGTGAGTGCAGATAGCAGGTGGGATGATACTCTTTTGTGGGGGGAGGAGAATGATCTCTCTGAGAGTTTAGTGATGAGGTCAGATAAGGGATGAAAGCTTTTAAAGGACAGTCAGTTAGACTTGCTGCACACTGCATTAATCATACAGCAAATTAAGGAAGAAATGGTGGAATTGGGATATCTCCAGATATTTTTTCCTATGGCGATGCACTTGCATACTAAGTTTCTGCATAATTGTCCCTTGACTAATTTTGTGTTGCTGGAAGTAAGAGAGGAATTCCACAATGTGACAGTTTAAAAGCGAGCCTACCTCCAGAGAGCTCGGCTAGTTAATTCAACAAAGACATGAGGCAGCAATAATCCCTCGTGCTCTGACCAATATTTAACTCGAACTAGCCTCACTAAAATTGATGATGAAAATCTGCAACTTTCACTGCACACTGTCCTTACTATATTTATAAAATAATAAACTTTGTTCATTCATTAAATGTGTTCCGATGTCCATCAGTGGGAACTTGCTGTACTTACCTTGTCTGCCAAGTTTCCTCATTTGGAAATTGGTGACTGCATTTCAGAAGTATGTTAATGGCTGTGTGCTAGATAGCTATATGGCTTTGTAAGGTGAGCCTGGTGGGCAGCTCGCTTCTTTGCCAGCAGCTCCTGGATTTCCTGGCTGTTTTCGTCAAACCAGTCCTTGTTTTTCCTGGAGGAGAAGCCCAGTACCTCTTCAGTGGATTGCAGTATGGTAGTCTTCAACTGATCCCAGAGGGTTTCAGGGGACGGGTCCGTGAGGCGGGTTGCAACGTCGAGCTTTGCTTTGAGGTTTGCCTGGAAGTTTCCTCTCGCTTCGTCTGACTGCAGTTTTCCAACATTGAACCTCTTTCTGGGGGCTTTATTGTTCCTGGGCTTTGGCTTGAAGTGAAGGTTGAGCTTGCAGCGAACCAGCCGGTGGTCAGTGTGGCATTCCGCGCTAGGCATGACCCTGGTGTGGAGCACATCTTGTTTGTCACTTTCTCGCACCAGGATGTAGTCCAGGAGGTGCCAGTGTTTGGATCGGGGATGCATCCAGGTGGTCTTAAGGCTGTCCCTCTGCTGAAAAAGGGTGTTTGTAATGACAAGCCGCTGTTCTGCGCAGAGCTCCAACAGGAGGCGCCCATTGTCGTTGCACTTGCCGACGCCATGCTTGCCCAGGATTCCTGGCCAGGTTTCTGAGTCTTTGCCGACACGAGCGTTGAAGTCGCCCAGGATGACAACCTTGTCGGCTGTAGGGGTACGTTGGATGAGGTTGCGCAGGTCGGTGTAGAACTTGTTCTTTTCTGCTGGTTCCGCCTGGAGGGTTGGAGCATAGACACTGATGAGGGTGATGTGACGCTTGTTTTGAAGTGGGGTTTCTACGAGGCTCTAAAGGCTGTGTACGGCCCCTCACCCCAAGTCCAAAGCCCGCTGCGCAGCTCAGACGGCAAAGTCCTCCTCAGCGACAAGATCTCCATCCTCAACCGATGGTCAGAACACTTCCAATCTCTTTTCAGTACCAACCGCTCAGTCCAAGATTCCGCCCTGCTCCAGCTCCCTCAACAGCCCCTAAGGCTAGAGCTGGATGAGGTTCCCACCCTGGATGAGACATATAAGGCAATCGAACAACTGAAAAGTGGCAAAGCAGCAGGTATGGATGGAATCCCCCCAGAAGTCTGGAAGGCTGGCGGCAAAACTCTGCATGCCAAACTGCATGAATTTTTCAAGCTTTGTTGGGACCAAGGTAAACTGCCTCAGGATCTTCGTGATGCCACCATCATCACCCTGTACAAAAACAAAGGCGAGAAATCAGACTGCTCAAACTACAGGGGAATCACGTTGCTCTCCATTGCAGGCAAAATCTTCGCTAGGATTCTACTAAATAGAATAATACCTAGTGTCGCTGAGAATATTCTCCCAGAATCACAGTGCGGCTTTCGCGCAAACAGAGGAACCACTGACATGGTCTTTGCCCTAAGACAGCTCCAAGAAAAGTGCAGAGAACAAAACAAAGGACTCTACATCACCTTTGTTGACCTCACCAAAGCCTTCGACACCGTGAGCAGGAAAGGGCTTTGGCAAATACTAGAGCGCATCGGATGTCCCCCAAAGTTCCTCAACATGATTATCCAACTGCACGAAAACCAACAAGGTCGGGTCAGATACAGCAATGAGCTCTCTGAACCCTTCTCCATTAACAATGGCGTGAAGCAAGGCTGTGTTCTCGCACCAACCCTCTTTTCAATCTTCTTCAGCATGATGCTGAACCAAGCCATGAAAGACCCCAACAATGAAGACGCTGTTTACATCCGGTACCGCACGGATGGCAGTCTCTTCAATCTGAGGCGCCTGCAAGCTCACACCAAGACACAAGAGAAACTTGTCCGTGAACTACTCTTTGCAGATGATGCCGCTTTAGTTGCCCATTCAGAGCCAGCTCTTCAGCGCTTGACGTCCTGCTTTGCGGAAACTGCCAAAATGTTTGGCCTGGAAGTCAGCCTGAAGAAAACTGAGGTCCTCCATCAGCCAGCTCCCCACCATGACTACCAGCCCCCCCACATCTCCATCGGGCACACAAAACTCAAAACGGTCAACCAGTTTACCTATCTCGGCTGCACCATTTCATCAGATGCAAGGATCGACAATGAGATAGACAACAGACTCGCCAAGGCAAATAGCGCCTTTGGAAGACTACACAAAAGAGTCTGGAAAAACAACCAACTGAAAAACCTCACAAAGATAAGCGTATACAGAGCCGTTGTCATACCCACACTCCTGTTCGGCTCCGAATCATGGGTCCTCTACCGGCACCACCTACGGCTCCTAGAACGCTTCCACCAGCGTTGTCTCCGCTCCATCCTCAACATCCATTGGAGCGCTCACACCCCTAACGTCGAGGTACTCGAGATGGCAGAGGTCGACAGCATCGAGTCCACGCTGCTGAAGATCCAGCTGCGCTGCATGGGTCACGTCTCCAGAATGGAGGACCATCGCCTTCCCAAGATCGTATTATATGGCGAGCTCTCCACTGGCCACCGTGACAGAGGTGCACCAAAGAAAAGGTACAAGGACTGCCTAAAGAAATCTCTTGGTGCCTGCCACATTGACCACCGCCAGTGGGCTGATAACGCCTCAAACCGTGCATCTTGGCGCCTCACAGTTTGGCGGGCAGCAGCCTCCTTTGAAGAAGACCGCAGAGCCCACCTCACTGACAAAAGGCAAAGGAGGAAAAACCCAACACCCAACCCCAACCAACCAATTTTCCCTTGCAACCGCTGCAATCGTGTCTGCCTGTCCTGCATCGGACTGGTCAGCCACAAACGAGCCTGCAGCTGACGTGGACTTTTTTACCCCCTCCATAAATCTTCGTCTGCGAAGCCAAGCCAAAGAGAAAGATAGCTATATCTTGAAGTCATGGAATGCTCATGCAAATAGAAGCTGTCTTGCTGCAGAAGCAACAACCTTCGTTCCCATGGATGCTGTTTGACCTATTGTGTTGCTCCAGCTATTCTGTGTCTGTCCAGGAATCCCAGCACCTATAATTTTGTGGTTCTCTAACCCCCCCAATTCCACCCTTGATTCTGGCTGGTGAATTCAGCTCAAGCCCTGAGTTTGGCACACGTGTATGTAAGTTTAGAAAAGTTATTCAGTGGACAGAGAGTTCACTAGGGCAGACGTGCAGCGGCTTCTGGCGGAAAGTGTCATAGAGCCCAGTAACAGTCCTTGGGGAGCCAAAGTCTTCATGGTCAAAGGGGGAAACAAGCCGAGGATGCACATGGACGACAGCCAGACCATCAATCAGTACACTCAGCTAGACACCTACCCCCACCAAGGATAGCCAACGTGTTCAACGAGATAGCCTGTTACCAGTTCTTTTCCACAATTGAACTGAAGTCGGCCTATCACCAACTCCCCATCCACCCACGACCCAAACTCTATACCACCTTCAAGGCGGATGAGCGCCTGTACCAGTTCCGCTGGGTTCTGTTTGAGGTTCCAAACGGAGTCTCCATCTTCCATCGGGAAATGGATTGAATGGTCGACCGGCACAGACTAAAGGCTACTTTCCTGTACCTAGATAATGTCACAATCTGCAGCCATGACCAGCAGGACCACGATGACAACCTGGAGAAATTTCTCCAGATGGCCGAGGAGTTGAACCTCACTTACAATGAAGTGCGTGTTCAGCATTACCCACCTCGCCATCCTGGGGTACATTGTGGCACATGGTGTCATCGGCCCAGATCCAGAACGGATGTGCCCATTAATGGAGCTGCCCCTCCCCACCACGCACAAAGCCCTCCACAGGTGCCTTGGCTCATTCTCTTATTTCTCCCAGAGGGTTTCTGCTTTTCGGACAAAGTCCGCCCACTGGCCAAGGCCACCACAATTCTCCTCCCACCCGAGGCGCAGGCAGCATTTATGCGCATCAGGCAGGACATCGCACATGCCACGATGCATACTGTGGACGAGGACTCCCCCTTCCAAGTGGAGAGTGATGCCTCCAATGTAGCCCTGGCCACAACCCTCAACCAAAGGGGGTGCCCGGTCGCCTTATTTTCCAGGACCCTCCACAGCTCTGAGCTAGGGCACTCCACCATTGAAAAGGAAGCCCAGGCGTTTGTGGAAGCGGTCCGTTACTGGTGCCACTACCTGGCTGGCAGGAGGTTCACCCTCCTCACTGACCAGTGGGCAGTAGCGTTCATGTTCAACACTACACACGGGCAAGATCAAGAATGAGATTCAAGCTGGCAACATACAGCCAATATCGGCTGGGAAGTTGAATGACTCCCCCCGATGCCCTCTCCCAGACCTGTGTGTCACTCCACGATGACCAGCTGAAGGCACTGCACGAGTCCCTCTGCCACCTGGGAATCACCCGCTTATACCACTTCATCAAGTCCCAGAACCTCCATTAGGGATGTCAGGACCATGACTGAGGCGTGCCGGGTCTGCATGGTCGCCCCCCCCTGCACATCCGATGTGATGCACACAACTCAACCCCAGCCTCCTCTCCGCCTTGCACCATGCCATCCATTCCGGCCCCTGCCCCCAGCCCTCCCACATCCTCACCGATCAGTGACCAGGAGCCAGTCCTATGATGCTCGCAGAGACTTCAACGGCCACCGGACCATCTTAATTTGTCAATATTGTATATGTTGGGGCTTTTACATGCTCGCTTCGGCAGCACATATACTAAAATAGGAACGATACAGAGAAGATTAGCATGGCCCCTGCGCAAAAATGACACACAAATTCGTGAAGTGTAAATTTTTTAAAAGAAAAGAAAAAAAAATGTTGGGGCTTTTACTGCAACTCCCCCCAACCCTCGGGGTCAATTTTAAAGAAGCGGGTGAATGTGGTGGTACACAACTGGCCTACTGCAGGGGGCAACCTCTGTACCTGCAGAACAGCATGGGGACAAAACAACACCTGGCCGGCTGTCAATCAGCTGACCTGAATGGACCAAGCCCCACCCAGCCAGGTGTCAATCACCCTCCGGGATATAATCCTGCGTCGGCCCTTTGACGTCACACTCTCAGAGCTCACACCAAACAGCAGCACACTCTCACAGCTGGCTCTGTGGAGTTTTATATCGAATAACGCCTGTTGTACAGTCTTTTGGTTTTTCACAGGCACCCTTCATTTACTCCATTAGACCTGAGATAATTTGCAGATTCTGTGCAATATAGTTTAGATATACCATTTCCTCAATATGTACAAGGACTGCCTAAAGAAATCTCTTGGTGCCTGCCACATTGACCACCGCCAGTGGGCTGATATCGCCTCAAACCGTGCATCTTGGCACCTCACAGTTTGGCGGGCAGCAACCTCCTTTGAAGAAGACCGCAGAGCCCACCTCACTGACAAAAGACAAAGGAGGAAAAACCCAACACCCAACCCCAACCAACCAATTTTCCCTTGCAACCGCTGCAACCGTGTCTACCTGCCCCGCATCGGACTTGTCAGCCACAAACGAGCCTGCAGCTGACGTGGACATTACCCCTCCATAAATCTTCGTCCGCGAAGCTAAGCCAAAGAAAGAAATATCATTTATAGCCATAATGGAAACTTGCTTGTTTTGAGTACTGCTGTGCAATAACTGCCTTGACAAGATTGATATTCGATCAATATCACTAATCTGCACCACACAAACCTCTTGCCCTCTGACCATAGCTATATTCAAATTTCAGCTTTATTGTCAGAGTACATACATGACATCACCTACAATCCTGAGATTCTTTTTTGCTGCCGGTGGTACAGAATTACCACTAATTGGTAGTGCAAAAAAAGCTGCTGACAGCATATACATGTAAACAAAAAAAGAACAATGTCACCTCCTTACTGATTATCAATACAGGCACCCATGACTGTGTGGCCAGGCACAATTCCAATGCTATCTACAGGTTTGTGGATGACACCTCAGCAATGAGGAAGTGTACAGGAAGAAGATAGAACAGCTCGTTGAATGATATAACAACAACAAGCTTGTGCTCAATGCCAGCAAACCAAGGAAATGTTTGTGGACTTCAGGAGGAAGTCAGGGGAACATGACCCCGTCTTTATTGAGAGCTCAATAGTGAAGAGGGTGAAGAACTTCAAATTCCTGGGTGTCAACATCTCTGAGATCTGTCCTGGAGCTTCCATGTTGATACAATCACAAAGAAGGCTTACCAGTGGCTATAATTCGTGAGATGTCTGAGGAGATTCAGTATGTCACCGAAAACTCTCATGAACATCTATAGGTGTACCATGGAGAACATTCTGGCTGGTGCATTACTGCCTGGTACAGAAACATCAACTCTCAGGACAAGAATAAATTCCAGAGGGTTGTTAACTCATCCTGTGACATCACAGGCACCAGACTTCATTCCATCAAGGACATCTGCATGAGGCAGTGTCTTAAAAAAGCAGCCTCTATCCTCAAAAACTCCCATGCCCTCTTCACTCTGCTACCATCGGGGAAAATGATATAGGTGCATAAAGATGAGAACTCAATGGCACAAGGACAGCTTCTTCCCCACTGGCATTCTGAACTATCAATGAACCAAGGACGTTGCCTTACATTTCATGCACTACCATTTAAATTTTTTTAATTATATAATTATAAATATGAATGTTTACACGAAGATACTGCCGCAAAACACCGAATTTAATGACTTGTTCATGACAATAAATTCTGATTCTGAACTGCAAAAAGATAACAAATTTAAGCAAACTGACTGCAATACAGAGAGAATTGAAAAAAGAAAATAAATGAAGTTCACAAGTCAGAGTCCTTAAATTAGTCTTTTATTGACCTTGTCATTGAGGAGTCTGATGGTGGACTCCTCAACGTGAACCTGGTGCTGCGAGACTTGTGGCACCTATACCTTTTTCCTGATGGTAGCAGTGAGAACAGAGCGTGTGCTGGGTGGTAATTGCTTTGATAATTGCTGTTGCTCTCTAAAGACAGCGTTCCCTGTAGATGTTCCCATTAGTGGGGAGGGTTTTTCCTGTGATGTCCTTAGCTGTGTCTATTCCATTCTGGAGGGTTTTACTTTCAAGGATATTGATGTCCGCATACCAGTCTGCATACTTACAACCACACCTCTGGAGAATTTAGCCAGGGTTTCTGGTGTCCACAAACTGATGAGGAAGTAGAGGTGCTGACGTGCTTTCTCATGATGCAATTGGTGTGTTGGGTACAGGAAAGATCCTCCGAGATGGTAACTCCCAAGAACGCAAATTTGCTCACCCTCTCCACCTACAATTTTCCATTGATCACTGGATTGTTTACCTCTGGCTTTTCTTTCCTGAAGTCAACAATCAGCTCCTGAGTATTGGTGACATTGAGTGCAAGGTGGTTGATGGTGCACCATTCAGCCAAGTTTGCAATCTCCATCCTGTGTGCTAACTCATCCCCTTCCTTTATACAACCCACTATTGTGGTATCATCAGCGAATTTGTAGATGGTGTTATTGTCGTACCGAGCCAGTGAGTAGAGCAGGGGGCTAAGAACACAGCCCTGTGGTGCTCTGGTATTTGTCACAAAATTCAGTTTCAAAACCAAAACTCATTCATCTGTTTTCTCCATTACAATTTTTAAATTGGACTTGGGAGCCTCTAATTCTGTCCTTGATGCAAAAATAAACCAGACGTCACAAATATATTTAATGTTTTTTTTTTATACAGAGGACAAGCCATCATTCAAAACATCAAAGAGGAGAATTTTCTTTGTGTCAAATGTCACTATTTCTCTAAATGTCTTTAATAAAATTGTTACTGGAAGCAAGAAAGAAGGACTCTTAACTGTTAGTTTGGTTCGGCTGGGAGTCAGAGGAGGAGCTTGGAGAGAGTCAGGTTGTGAGTCAGAGGAGGAGGAGCTTGCAGAAAGTGACAGGGTTAATTGGTCAAGGGGTCAATAAAAGGAGTGAAAGGGGAGGGAGCGGCCAGCAAGGAGCGGCTCAGTGAGTGAGTGGAGCGGTGAAGGAGTGAGATTCCTGAATTTGACTTATCAGGCTTCAGCGAAAGCAGTCAAGGAGAAAAGGTATGCTGAGTTATTTGCCTTCGTATTCAGAATCATGCCAATAGGGTTAGTGCTCTGTACTGGGTATCAGATGTGAGAACAATGGGTGACCTCCACCCTCCCAAATGGCCACATCTGCACCAGGTGTACCGAGTTGCAGTTACTAAGGGAGCAAATTAGGTTTATGGAGTTGCAGATTGATGACCTGCGGCTTGTAAGGGAGAGTGAGGAGTTAATCGACTCAACTTTCAGGGCGATAAATACTCCAGAACCTGTGTCAGGTAAGTGGGAAACCGTCAGGGGGGGAAAGAAAAAAGTGAGAAAAACGGAGAGCACACCAGTGACTATCCCACTCAGCAACAGTTATGTTGTGTTGGATTCTGTTGAGGGAGATGACCGGACAGAAGATGGCCATGGGCACCAGGTCAATGGTAATGAGCCTGGCAGAGTGGTGCAAAAGAAAATGAAAAGGAGAAACGCAGTAGTGATTGGGGACTCCATTGTCAAGGGTACAGACAGGAGGTTCTGTGAGCCAGATAAGTATACCTGCATGGTGTGCTGCCTTCCTGGTGCAAGGGTACGAGATATCACAAATCGGTTCCAGAATATTCTGAGAGGAGATGGAGAGCAGCCTGATGTCTTGGTACATGTGGGTACAAACGACATTGACAAGAAAAGGGAGGAGTTAATGAAAAGGGATTACAATGAGCTGGGACGAAAGCTGAAAGACAGCAATGCTAGGGTGGTGATCGCGGGATTACTACTTGTTCCAAATGCAAGTGATGAAAAGAATGTAAGGATAAGGAAAATGAATGTGTGGCTGATGGGCTGGTGTACAAGGCAAGGATTTGGCTTCTTGGATCATTGGGATCTCTTTTGGGGAAGGCATGATCTTTACAAGAGGGATGGGTTGCATCTAAATCCAAAAGGTGTCAACATTTTGGCAAGTATGTTTGGTACAGCAGTGGGGCAAGGTTTAAACTAATTTGGCAGGGGTATGGGAACCAGAGTGATAGGGAAAAGGGTAGGGAAGATAAAGTAATAGCCAAGAAAAGTAAAATAGGAAAAGTAATGTTGGGAGGAGAAAGTAAAAAATCAGATGGTGCAGTGAGTTTTCAGGTCAATGATAATGTTAAGAAAATTACAAAGAAAATAGTGGGCAGAAAAATCAAAAGAAAAGGTTACAGAAGTCACTAGATATTAAAAGGACAAAGAACATAAGGGCACTTTATCTGAATGCCCGCAGTATTAGAAATAAAGTTAGTGAACTTGATGCGCAAATTGGTACCCATGCCTATGATTGGGTAGCCATCATGGAAACTTGGCTACAAGGTGACCCTAAATGGGAATTAATCTTTCAAGGGTATCAGGTGGTGCAAAGAGATAGACAGGATGGTAAGGGAGGTGGAGTTGCACTCTTAATCAAAGATGAGCTCCAGGCAGTAGTGAGGGATGATATAAGATCTAAAGAGCATAATGTTGAATCCATTTGGGTAGAGATAAAGAATAACAAAGGGAAAAAATTATTGGTGGGTGTTATCTATCGCCCACCAAATAACAATAGTTTAGTGGCACAGGAAATAAATAGAGAGATAAGTGAGGCATATAATAATGATATGGCAGTAGTCATGGGGGACTTTAACTTCCACATAGATTGGGAAAATCAAGTTGGTTGTGGGAGTCTGGAAGAGGACTTCATATTAAGGAACCCACAAGAGAAAATGCTCCCCTGGATCTAGTGTTGTGCAATGAGATAGGTAGATTAAATGATGTAATAGTCAGAAACCATCTGGGAAATAGCGATCATAGTATGATTGAATTTCTCATTCAGATGGAAGGGGAAATAGTTAGATCTAAAACTAATATATTATGTTTAAATAGGGGTGACTACCATAGGATGAGGGAGGAATTGGGCAGAGTGGACTGGGAGCACGGACTAATTGATGAAACAGTTGAGGAACAATGGAAGATTTTCATAGAAATATTTTGTAATGCGCAACAAAAATATATTCTGGTCAGGAAAAAGGGCAGCAAGGGAGGAAAAAATCAACCGTGGTTAACAAAGGAAATAAAGGAGAGTATAAAATTGAAGGCGCAGGTGTACAAAGCTGCAAAGAGCAGTGGGAAACTGGAAGATTGGGATTGAAGAGACAACAAGGGGTTACAAAGTGGGTAATAAGAAATGGGAAAAAAGATTATGAAACTAAATTGGCACAAAATATAAAAACAGAAAGCAAAAATTTTATAAATATATAAAATGGAAGAGGGTGGCCAGAGTTAACATAGGACTCTTGGAGGATGAGAAAGGAAATCTGGTAGCAAAAAATGAGGAAATGGCCGAGGCATTGAACAAATATTTTGTGTCAGTCTTCACGGTGGAAGACACGTCCAGCATGCCCAAGTGTGGAGTTAAGGATGCGAATGTTGGGGAGGGCCTTGATAAAATAGTTGTTACAAAGGAAGTAGTGATGGAGAAACTAATGGGACTAAAGCCAGACAAATCACCTGGTCCTGATTATATGAATCCAAGGGTTCTGAAGGAAATGGCAGAAGTTATAGTTGATGCATTGGAGGTCATATACCAAAATTCCTTATATTCTGGGCAGGTCCCAGCAGATTGGAAGACAGCAAATGTCATGCCACTTTTTAAGAAGGGATGTAGGCAGAAGACTGGAAATTATTGGCCAATTAGCTTGACGTCTGTAGTTGGAAAAATGCTTGAAGCCGTCATTAAAGATGAAATAGTGAAACTTTTGGAACGTAAGGGTTCAATCAGGCAGACGCAGCATGGTTTTAGAAAGGGAAGATCTTGTTTGACAAACTTGTTAGGATTCTTTGAGGATATAATGGGTGCAGTGGATAGAGGGGAACAGGTTGATGTTGTGTATTTGGATTTCCAGAAAGTGTTTGATAATGTGCCACACAAGAGACTTATCAGTAAGTTACAGGAAAGTGGAGTCCGGGGAAGTATATTGGCCTGGATTGAAAATTGGTTGTCTGACAGGAGGCAGAGAGTCGGGATAAATTGGAGTTTTTCAGGTTGGCAGAGAGTGGTAAGTGGAGTGCCGCAGGGGTCAGTGTTAGGCCCACAACTGTTCATCATTTATATTGATGACTTGGAGGAGGGGACAAAATGTGGTGTAGCCAAGTTTGCGGATGACACCAAATTGAGTGGAAGAGCAAATTATAATGAGGATGTGGAGAGTCTGCAGAGGGATATAGTTAAGCTGGATGAGTGGGCAAAAAGATCCTAGAAAGATGAGAGGCAAAATGCTTCGAAGAGTAAGTTAAAACAAATAGAAAAAGACAACAACAAATAAAATAGAGTAAAGAAAATAAATAAAAGAGCTGATATTATTTAAGGGTGAAAAACTACAGCATGCTGTTGTGCAGAGGGACTTGGGAGTGCTTGTGCATGAATCGCAAAAAGTTAGGTTGCAGGTGCAGCAGGTTATAAGAAGGCAAATGGAATGTTGGCCTTCATCGCTAGTGGAATTGAATTCAGGAGTAGGGAGGTAATGTTGCAACTTTATAAGGTACTGGTGAGACCGCACCTGGAGTACTGGTCTCCATATTTGAGGAAGGATATACTGGCTTTGGAGACGGTCCAGAGGAGGTTTACTAGGTTGAACCCTGGGATAAAGGAGTTGACTTATGATGAAAGATTAAATCATCTAGGATTGTATTCGCTCGAGTTCAGAAGAATGAGAGGAGATCTTATAGAAACATATAGGATTATGAAGGGTATGGATAGGATAGATGTAGGAAGGTTTTTTGAACTGGCCGGGGAAACTAAAACGAGAGGACACAGTCTCAAGATTCGGGGGAGTAGATTTAGGACAGAGATGAGGAAAAATAGTTTTTTCCCAGAGATTAGTGAATATTTGGAATTCTCTAACCAGGGAAGTGGTTGAGGCTGCTTCATTAAACATATTTAAAATTCAGTTAGATAAATTTTTACATGATAAAGGAATTAGGGGATATGGGGAGAAGGCAGGTAGGTGGAGTTAGGTCATAAATTAGATCAGTCATGATCGTATTGAATGGCGAATCAGGCTCGATGGGCCATTTTTGGCCTACTCCTGTTCCTACTTCCTATGTTCCTATGATTTCATGAGGCTGTACAAACACTAAATTTAATTGTTTAACAATTCAATGCAAACATTAAATTTAATAAGTCGACAGTTCAGTTCAGAAGTCATCGTCAGCCAAAATAACTGCTGCCGAACCTCTCTTTCATTTCTCTCCTTGATGATGCCATAAGTGCTAATGTCCAGCTTGTTGGTGTTCCGGCTCCCCTCTCGCAAGAGCCTGAGCCTGCAAGTGACGGTTCGAGAATTAAGTGGCGCACCTTGCTCCTTGTTATTTCTTAAGCATTCAGGATCATCAGCCCTGCTTTAAAGCAAGTATCCTTTGTCTTCAATCAGCCATCTAATCAAATCTTAACTCACAAAAAGAACAAGGAGAAACAACTACAGCATGTTAGCTGGCATGACATCATGTGGGCATCTTCAGTCACAATGAAGAATGGAAGCCCCAGCTGTTATTAAACGTTGCTTGGTTACCTAAGTGATGTCTGCAGGCACTGACTCCCTATATCCGTGGAAACACAAGTGTCTCCTGACACTCTTGCACATGCAAACAAGCCCTACAGAGCTTTATACCACTTACCGTATTGCCTTTATCAGAGGTATGGAATGTCACAGGCTGATGAAATTGAGTGCGGTGGCAACTCTTACAGCTTCACGCACAGTTGGTGGAGCTTCAACCTCACAGCTCTGATAACCCCTGCTCATCCTTGACCTCCAGTTCTGACTGCATGGGTTTTCTATGACGGCATTGGTTTTCTCTAGCAACTTCACTTTCCACAATGTGTATTTCCACAAATGCGTAGGTAAGTGGAGTGGTCAAGTTATAATCTGGGGGTGTTGGTGGGAATGTAAGGAGAATAAAATATGCTTAAAAGAGGATTTGTGCAAATTGGTGTTTGACGGTCAGCATGTGCTTGTGTGCACATGGTGCTGATAAGCAGTGGGGCCACTGGTTTAAAGGTAATTGGAGTTGTGCTTGCTTGTGTTACTGTTGGATTGGTTTTTCACAGACAGTGCAGTCTGAAAAACTCAGTCCAGTCTTCATATGAACATGTGGACCAGGAACAAGTGTAAGCCAATTGGGTGAATAAAATCATGGCTGACCAGATTGTAAGTTCAACTCTGCAGTACCATTCACTCACAGTAAATTTTACCTCTTTTTTATCAGTAATTCATCTACCTTTGCCTTAAAAATATTCAAAAATACGGCTTCTATGAAAAAGAAAGTTCAAAAGAAAGTTTGACCAGTCGCACTTACATCAGTAGTGTTAAAGTGTTTTGCAAGGCTGGTGATGAAACATATCACCTCCTGTCTGAGCGATGACATGAATACATTCCAGTTCACCTATTGTAGTAACAGGTCTATGGTGGATGCCATCTCACTGGCTCTACACAAAGCCATGGAACACCTGGACAGCAAAGAAGCATACATCAGAATGCTCTTTATCGACTACAGTTTGGCATTTAACACCATCATCCCATCAAAAACTGATCAGCAAACTCCATGACCTGGGTGTTAACACCCACTGTGTAATTGAATCATGGATCATGGATTTCATTACCTCCAGACCACAATCAGTGAAGATTGGTAAGAACTTCTCCTCTACAATCTCCATCAGTACTTGAAGACCACAGGGCTGCATTCTTATTCCCCTGCTCTACTCACTTTACACCTACAACTATGTAGCCCAGTATGACAATAACACCATCAACCTACAGTATGGAGACTAAAACCTTGGCTGAATGGTTCACCAACAACAACCTTGCACTCAATATCACCAAAACTGAGGAGCTGATTGTTGACATCAGGAATGGAAAACCAGAGGTATACAATCCAGTGATTATTAGAGGATCAGAGGTGGAGTGGGTGAGCAAATTTAAGTTCTTGGGAGTCACTATCTTGGAAGATCTTTCCAGGACCTAGCACATCGTGAAGAAAACATGTCAGCGCCCCTACTTCCTCAGGAGTTTGCGGAGGTTTTGTATCACACCAGAAACCCTGGTAAAATTCTTCAGAGGTGTGATGAAAGTGTGCTGACCGGCTATCTCATGGTCTGGTATGGAAACATCAAGATCCCTGAGTGTAAAGGTCTCCAAAAGGTAGCGGACACAGCCCAGGAAGTCACAGGCAAAACCCTCCCCACTATTGAGTACATCTTCAGGGAACACTGCCGTTGGCAAGCAGCAGCAATCATCAAGGACCCACACCACGCAACATATGCTCTATTCTCATGTATAGGTGCCATAAGACTCGCACCACCAGGTTCAGGAACAGCTGCTACCCCTCCACCATCAGATCCCTCAATAACAAACTCAATCAGAGACTCATTTAAGGACTCTTGTGCAATTTATTGATTTTCTTTTTGTTCTCTCTGTATTGCAGGGTCAGTTTGTTTACATTTGTTATCTGTTTACAGTTCTTTGTTGTTTACATGTTTTATGATGTTTACAGTTCAGTTTTTGCACTATCAATTAGTGGTAATTCTGCCACGACTGCAGGAAAAGGAATCTCAGAATTGTATGTGACAATAAATAAATAAATAAATCTGAAATCTGATTCAGGATCCTTTGAGAAAGAAAAAAATGTCAGTTTGTGATTTAAGTGGATGCTCCCTTATTTTGAATGAAAGACACCCCCCCCCCCCACATTCTGCTTTCTCCCACTAGAGATGACATCCAACCAGTCAGTACTCTTCAGGATCTATTTGGTTAGTCATGTCTCCTCTCATTCTTCTCAAGTCCAATGAATACAAGATAAGCTTGTCTAACCTTTTCTCATATTCCATTCAGTTTCCAGTTAACCTTTGCCTTATTCCTCCACACTGCTGAATATCACAAATCCAGTGGTAAAGGCCACGATCTGATCATGGTTAATATGCTCAGCATTTAGCTGACCAATTCAAGTTTTGGTCCCAACTGAGGATTTTGGAGCAGCTCCATGTGTAGCTAGGATGAACACCCAGGTCATTAATTTGTTATCGCTGGGTATAAATCTTGAATCTCCCAGCACAACACTATACAACTGTTGCAGTTCAAGCTGGCAGTTCACCATTACCTTCTTGAAGGCATTTGCAGCTGGCCAATAAATGCTGTCTTGCTAGTAATAAACAGCTCCCAAAAATGAATAAAGCTCTTGGCTAAGATCCATGTTGTTCTGTTATCATCCTTTGGTTGTAGGGGTAGTTTTTTGTATTGAAGACCTTCTGCGAGAATTTTTTTTATCCTTCTCTATCCTATCATCTCCCCTCTAACAGCTTCTCTTATCCTCTGAATCAGCTGCTCATTCTTCCATGCTTTGAGTGATGCAGCATGGGACAGGCCCTTCAGCCCAATGCACCCATGCCAACCAAGATAGCATTCTGGACTAATCCCATGAGGAACTGGACTTTGTAGTGAATTTCTACCTTTGCCTTCATTTAAAGCATGAATTTTCAGAAGCCTTGGTTTCCATGTATTCAATAGTCCTGAGCACTCTGCTCCAACATTGAAGAAAAGGACCATAAACTTCTTGGCAATTGCAACAACCAGTTGAAGTCAGTCCACTGCTAACCAGCAATTAGTTGCCTCTTTAAAGTGAGCTTGTGTTGAGGGTTGAGTGTAAGAAGTTGGGAAGTTTCACACAACTGAACATTCTGCTCTGTTATGTAAAGAGAAATTATGAATTCTGAGCACAAAGATAACAGAACCAGGGGCAAATAGGTATTGTATGTTCAATGATGTCCTCACCTGTATTGTTGCAGAGAGTGAGTTGGGTATGCCTCGATGCCATGAGCAAAGGCCATCTGTGTGGATTAATCATACAAAAGGGTGCACTTATCAAGTCCCACCAAGAACAAGCTCATTTATTGTTGCACCAGAAACACGCAGATTACATCGCTTTGTTCTGTGGTCCCTGGCTCTTCTTTCTTTTTTACCCCTTTCTCTCTCTCTCTCTCTCTCCCATTCTCCTGCTATTATTTCTTCCTCTTTATCCTCACTTTCATAGATTTCCTCACCACTCTCCTCCACTCTTTCCTCTCCCTCCTCACATTTTCTTACTTTACTCTCTATCTTTCCCATTCTCAATCTTGAAAGCAGTGGAGTTGCTTTGCATAGAGGTAGCTCGAAAGCATCTGAGCTTTTGAACATGGATTGCCAGTCTGAGGAATTGTGGCACCGCCTTTTATACAAATTAAGGTGAAAAAATAAGACATTATTTGAGATAGAAAATGTCACAAAAGTCAAAATGGTTATTTTAACAGGATAAACCTACGTCTCATCTCATGAGATGTTGTCAGTTCATCTTCAGAAAAAGCCCGAAGATTCAAAATATCCAGTCCATGTAGCACAAGGTTGATTACTGCTATTCACAGATCATACTGTTGTTTAAAACAGAAAATACACAACAAAATGTCATCAATCACTGGATGATATCCATGCCATTTTATGCCCGTCATGAATAAATCATGGACCTGAATGAATTTGCAATGAAGATGTCACAGGATAATTTGCTGGTCCAATGTACATGGTGCACTATTCCTTAAACCAATGGGAAAACGTTCTATTTCCTGTAGATTTTTAAGGTGATTAGAAGTTGCAAGAATGAAAAGTTGTTCTGTTTCTTCCTGTTTTGGAGTTTGATGTCTTTGCAGAAAGAATAAGAAAATTCGTGACTAAACAATTTAATTTTGATCAGTCACTGTCATCTCATCTCACTTTACATTGGGGAGATTAAACTGAAGACATCAGAAGACAGGCTTGTTGGATATGTTGACAATCAGCTGTTGATATAACCCAGCATTAAGGGCCCTCGAACCACTTCAGAACCAGAGTTGCTTTCAAATTTGAAGTTTTTAGAAAATGTCTGTTGATGGAATGAATTCAGAGGGTTTAAAATATTCTTAGGGTGCACCCAAGGGGAAATGAAGGGATCAAAAAGGGCAGTTAGAGAGTCAAAATGCAAGCAATGCACAATGTAGTATTGTGGGACATTGCAGATATAATGCCAGAGGACATAGATCAGCCATTGGGAGGAATTAAGTGGGAGGCATTAGTTACTTCCAAGGTAAGTGGTTTGAAAAGCAGTGTTTGATTTTCAGAATATAAAATGCTGTTAAGGTCGAGATTTGTCCAAAACTTTGCTAACGTGCCATCTCAAAACATCTCCGACTTTTTCTGCAGCCAATAGGCTGGAAGAGTTGTGAAACAGGAAAAAGCCGAACAGGAAGTAACATGAACTGGTGTCAACTCATTTGGAGAAAGAGTAAAATGTGAAATTGAGATGAAAGGACAAAAAACAAGATTAAAAATTTGAAAAAAATTCTAACAGAAATCCACAACCTAAACACGTTCCATTCTTTGTTGGAGAGGCAAATGGGCTTTGCAGAAGTACAAATTTCATCATAAATATGTACTAATGCAGTGAGGCATGAGCTCAAATTTTCTAAAGTGATTTTAATGGCCAGTTAATACACGTGTACAACTATTTCATGAGCTCACTCAGGGTTGCCCTTTATCTGAGCCTAATGATAAAACAAACCCAATCATCCAGCAACCTGTGGTGATTTACAACTCACAGCATATGGCTGCTGCAGTTTACAGGACACTTACACTGCCTTGCCATTGGCGAGACTTTCTTGGCATAAGTGTATTGTGCAGAGCGTAGGAAGGAAGTAAAATGTTATGGTATGAAAGTTCTCTTTTTCATCATGAAATATCTTTATATTACCAGCTGAGGAGGGATCAACTTTGTGACTTGAGTCACAATAGCATCACAATTGCATCTCTTTGTGACAGAACTGGAATGTAAAGACCTTATGCATCACGATCTTTGATAGGAAAATTCAAGTCGTTTTAGGTGGTGCACTGGAGAAGCTTCAGTGCACAAAGTCATAAACAGCCAGAAAATCTCCAGTCCAATTTTGTGAGTTGTCAACAATTTTTAAATGTATCTGAAATCCAGAAACGGTTAAAACAATTAAAAATAAAAAAATATTATAAGATTGAATTTATTTTAGAAATAAAATTGTCTATTACATCAGTAATTAAAGCATTGAGCAAAACTGGAGTTTTTTAAATAAAAAGAAAAAGAATCCTGCTGAAGCTAGAAAGGTTTTTCTTAAATATGGGATTTGCTTCCCCATTTCCAAACCCCTTAGAAATTATTGAGCTCAGGAATCCTGTACCAAAGCTAATCTGCCTCAACGTCCAAGAGCCTAATCCCTGGCATAAATGCTGTGGAAATCTCAGCAACATTGAGCTCCACTGCTGAATTCCACATGGAATCCAATGACAGAACCTACACACTATCAATTATATGGGCCTCAAGCAGGATTTAAGTGACTGACAGTGTCTTCACAGAGGTCTCAGACTTGTTGCCATCTCGATGGATGAATACCTGCTAGTTTAATTCTGGGCCAAGATTTTTGATACAATTTTGTGTCCCTGCAAAAAATGTCATCTTTCATATTACTTTAACACTTCTTTTAAAACTTCTCTACATTATTTATAATCACCGTATGGTTTGAGCAAGCATTGGCAGAAAAGTAGCAAGTTTAAGATGCATGTTGATCTTCTATTATCAGCTAAAGTCATTATACTGTAAGAGTAGAAATTCTAAAATCTGGACTGCTCAGGGATTGGGTCAGTCTGGATTTTTGGAATTCTCAGGCAATACTTTTAAAATTCACATTTAAGAAGGAATAAAAAGGATGAACAGGTAAACTTAGATAATTTATTTATTAGCAAATACAGAATACTTCATTTATCAAAGTGAGCAGTATTGAAGAAGATTAAAGTCAACATCTGACAAAAATGTAAACAATTTTTTAAATGTTTAAAATTAAAAACACAATTTCCAAAATTTATTTGAGATGTGATTACGTGTTGTTAAAAAGAGAAACACTGCATAGAATTAATGAGAGGTTATCTAAATTGAAGAGTGTTGTGTATAGAAAGTTGAACAGGATGAAGGACTCAAAGAGAAACGCAAAGACTGCAGATGTTCGAAACCTTGAGCAAACAATGAGTTGCTGGTAGAATTCAGCAGGTCAGGCAGCGTCCATGCGCAAAAATGACCAATCAACATTTCAAACCACTGAAACCTCCAAGTAATTCCAAGATCATACAAAGATGTAGGAATGGAACACTTGCTGCAGCTGTGCATCTGTAGTGGTTATACATGCACACACACACATGCACACAAAAGCCCGCTCAACCTAAAAATGTTTGAGAGTTTTCTTAAAGTCTGGATTTTAATGAGTTCTGGATTTTTGGCATCCAGATATTTGGACTTCAACTGTAGAAAACTTTGATCGTTCCATTGCATATAAGGGACATGTCAAGCTCCTCATTGACTGCACCTCATTGCAAAGCAGTTTGAAAGTTTGTGATGCCTGATTTGTTCAATAAAAAAAGCACTCATTCCCTCTTTTGTAATACGTGAGTGATCCAGCTTGATTCAGGAGGAAAACCAGAAGCTAATTTGTTGGATCTGAGATGAAATTTCTTTACATCATTTCCACCTTTATTATAATGGCTAGAGATTCTTATCTGGTTCCTTTTCCAAGGTGAATATAATTTGAATTCTATTATTTACCTTAAAATTAAGTGTTTGAAGCTGCAGTGTCATCCTCTTTATATTCACTGTCCTTATCTAATTCATCATTGTCATTTTGATGGCCAACTTCCCACCATTTCAAACAAGTATTCCAAATATTGCATTTTTAACCTGAACAAGGTTAAAATTCTCATCATACATCCTTGTATCAGCTTTAATAAGCTTGGATTTACTTGAAGGTTTCAATGGTTTGAAATATTGATTGGTCATTTTTGCGCATGGACGCTACCTGATCTTCTGAATTCTACCAGCAGCTCATTGTTTGCTCAAGGTTCAAACATCTGAAGTCTTTGCGTTTCTCTTCGAATCCTTCATCCTGTTCAACTTTCTATACACAACACTCTTCAATTTAGAAAACCTCTCATTAATTCTATGTAGCTTTTCTCTTTTTAACAACACCGCCACATCAGAAAAACCTTCCTATTTTGCTTCAGTTCAACGCAACATATGTATTTATTTACAGATAGGAGTGAATACATCTTTAAATCAGTAAAGCATTAGGTATGTCCAAGAAGGATCCCTGACATAGTATGTGGATAAGGCGACTAGAGGAGAGGCCATTCTGGATGGAGTGCTAATAATGAATCTGATCAGGTGACAGACCTCACAGTGAAGGAGCATTTCGGTAATCCTGACATTTATCATAGCTATGGACAAGGAGAGGAGTAGACAAAATGGTAAAGTGTATAATTGGGGAAGGGCTAAATATGATGGGATTAGGCAGACACTTGGGAGAGTCAAATGGGAACAGATGTTCTTGGGGAAAAGGACAGAAAGAATGTGGAGAAATTTTAGGGACCATTTGTGCAGGGTTCTGGTAGATTTGTTCTACTGAAATAGCAAATAGATGGTAGGATAAGGTAACCATGGATAGTTAAGAGGAAGAAGGAAGCATCCATTGAATTTAGGAGGCAAATGAAAGGAAAGGCTCATGAAAACTATGATAGCCAGAATGGAACTTCAGAAAGTACCCAGGAATGCTACAAGGGGTCACAAGAAGCCCTTAGCAAGCTGGACGAAGGAAAACCTCTGAAGAGATCTATGCATACATGAAGAACAGAAGGATGATAAGAGTGAAGGTAGGCCCACTTGTCCAAAAGAGGCAGTGAATGCTTGGAATCACAGGAAGTAGGGAAGGTCCTAAATGAATACTTTGCTTCAGTGTTCAGCAGAGAGAGGGACCCTGGTCAATGTGAGTTCAATATAGAACTAGCTTATGCGCTGAAGTATGTTGAGGTTAAGAAAGAGGAAGTGCTGGATCTTCTTATAAACATTATAATTTATAATTTACTGGGACCAGATGAGATATACCCCAGGTTACTACAGAAAGTGAGGGAAGAGAATACTGTGGCTTTAGCAATGATCTTTGCCACTGGGGATGTACCAGAGGATTGGGAAATAGCAAATGTGGTCCCCTTGTTTAAAAAAAAAGCTAATAAGGAGAATCCTGGGAGTTACAGACCAGTGAGTCTCACATCTGTAAATCAGTAAAGCATTAGGTATGTCCAAGAAGGATCCCTGACATAGTATGTGGATAAGGTGACTAGATGAGAGGCCATTCTGGATAGCAGGCAAACTGTTGGTGAGGTTTCTTTGGGACAGGATTTTTGAACATTCAGAGAAGGATAATCTTCTGAGGGATAGGTAGCATGGATTTGTGAGGGGTAGGCCATACCTTATGGGCCTAATTGAGATTTTTGAAGAAGTAACAAAATAAATTGATGAAGATAGGGCAGTAGATGTGGTGTTTATGAATTCATTAAGGCAGTTGTCAAGGTTCCTCATGATTGACTCATTCAGAAATCTTGAGGCACGGGATCCATTTTATCTTGGCTGTGTGGATTCGGAATTTTCTTCCCTGTAGAAAGCAGAGGGTAGTAGTAGATGGAAATATTCTGCCTGGAGGTCAGTGGCTTGTAGAGTTCTGCAGGGATCTGTTCTGGGATGCCTGCTTTGTGATTTTTATAAATAGCATGGATGTAGAAGGGTGGTCAGTAATTTTGTAAATTACCTGAAGGGTTGAGGTGTTGTGAATAGTGTAGAAAGTTGTACTATGTTACAACAGGACATAGTCAAGATGCAGATTTGGGCAGAAATGTGGCAGATGGAGTTCATTATGGATAAGTGAAGAGTGTTGCATTTTGGAAGGTCAAACGAAGGAGCATATGGTTAATAGCAGGATTCTTAACAGTGTGGAAGAACAGTGGGGTCCAAATCCACAGATCTCTTAAGGTTGCTGCACAGGCTGATGGAGTAATTAAGAAGGCTTATGCGATTCTGGTATTCATCAGTCAGGGAATTGAATTCTGGAGTCATGAAGTAACGTTGCAGCTCTATAAAACTCTGGTTAGACCACATTTAGAATGTTGTGTTTAAATCTGGTTGCCTCATTACTAGAATTATTAGGAAACTAGGGAGAGGATGTAGAGGAGATTTTCCAGGATGTGGTCTGGATTGGACAACTTATCTCATGAGGCAAGGTTAAGAGCAAGCTAGGGATTTTCTCTTTGGAATGAGGAAGGATGGGAGGTGACTTAAAATATGTCCAGAAGATTATGAAGGCGTAGATAGGGTGGAGAGCCATTACCATTTCCCTGGGGCAAGACTACCAAACACCAGAGGACATCTGTAAAAAATGAGGGAAGGAAAGTTTAGGCGAGCTGTCAGGGGGAAGTTCTTTTTAACACGGAGACTTGTGGGTGTCTGGAATGCATTGCCAGGGCTTGTGGGGAGGTTGGTACAATAGGGACATTGAAAAAATTCATGGATCGACACATGGATGCAAGAAAAATAGAGGGTTAAGGGTGTGAGTCAGGAAAGGTTTCATTTGTGGAGGAAGCCGAAGGGCCTGTAATGTGATGTAATGTTCTATGTTATCTATGTTCTAAGTCCTTCACATGAGACAAAGCTGTAAATAAAAATACTGGCTGAAGAAAGAAAGGTTTTGTCAAAGGTTGACTTAAAAGAGATGCTTAAAGAGGAGAAGGAGTGAGAGAGATGTGAAAGTTTGGAGAAATTCCAGCTCTTTACACTGAAAGAGTTGATGGCATGACCACCAATGGTAAAATGAAGGGAATCACTGAAGCACTAAGAGACACTTATTTAGATTTCACATTTACTGTCAGAGTACAGTACATAAATGATATCACATACAACCCTGAGATTCTTTTTCCTGCGGACGTTCACTTAACGGTAATGCAAAAAAATTGTACACAATGTACACATGTAACCTAATAAAGAACTATAAACAGATAATTGATGTAAACAAACTGTGTTATACAGAGAGAATTTTAAAAAGTAATACATTGCCAAAATAAGAGTCCTTAAATGAATTTTATGTTTGAATGCTATTTATTGACTTCAGTTTGATATTCAACGTAATCCTCAGTACCTGATAAGGAAGTTGAGCCTGCTGGGTCTAAACATCTTCCTTTGCAATTGGATTCTTGACTTCCTGTCTGGGTGACCTCAAGCAGTCTGGATTGGTTAACAGCACTTCCAAGACCATCACACTGAGCATGGGACCCCCCAGGCTGGGTGGTTTGTCCATTGCTGTTGACTGTGCTGATCCATGATTGTGGAGCTAAACACAGCTCAAACCATCATCATCATCATGTTCGCTGATGACACAACCGTGTTGGGCCTGATCAGTAAGAATAACGAGTCAGTATACAAAGATGAGGTGCAGTCACTAACAGACTGGTGCAGAGCCAGAAAACTGTATCTGAACATTAAACAGACAAAAGAGATGGTTGTCACCTTCAGGAGAGCCCAGGGGGACCACATTCCACGGCCATTGACGGCTCCACCCTTGAGATCATCAAGATCCTAGAAAGGCACTTGGCGGAGAATCTCACCTGATCCCTTAACACCAGCTCCATGGTCAAGAAAGTGCAGCAGCATCTCTACTTCCTGCAAAGGCTGAGGAAAGTTCATCTCCTTCCCTCCATCCTCACTACATTCTACAGAGGATGTATTGAGAGCATCCTGTGCAACTGCATCACCACCTGGTTTGGAAGCTTGGACCACAAGTCCCTGCAGAAGATAGTAAGGTCAGTGGAAAAGATCATTGTGGGCTCTCTTCCTACCATGAAGGACATCTATAACACTCGATTCAGGTGAACGGCAATAAACATTGTGAAGGATGCCACACACCTCTCTTGTAAATTGTTCTCACTTCTGCCATCTGGTAGGAGACAACATTGGACTCAGGTTGTTATGTCTAGATTGGGCAACAGTTCTTTCCCTCAAGCCATCAGGCTCCTGAATTCCCAGAACATACGAGGATAGTGTACCGTGGACTTTTACTGTATACGTCTTATTATTTTAATGTGTTTAACTTCTATTCTAACTTATTTATGTAAATATACTCCTTGCTCTGGTGAAATGTTATCTCATATTTACCTTGCGAGTATGGTATGAACAATAAATAAAGGTGACTTTACTGTTGTTGAGGAGTCTGATGGTGGAGGGGTAGCAGGTGTTCTTGAACCTGGTAGTGTGAGTCTTGTGGCACTTATATCTCTTTCCTGATGGCAGTAGTGAGAACAGAGTGTGTGCTGGATGGGAGGGGGGGAATCCTTGTGGGGAGAATGTTTGCTGATGCTCATTGAAGGCAGCGTTCTCTGTAGATGTTCTTGATGGTGGGGAGGTCTTTGCCTGTGATGTCCTGGGCTGTGACCACTACCTTTTGCAGGACTTTACTCTCAGGGGAATTGGCGTTGCCATAATCAGACCGTGCTGCAGACTGTCAGCAAACTTTCACCACGCATCTGTACAAATTTGCCAGTGTTTCTGATGTCATACCAAGTCCCTGCAATCTCCTGAGGAAATGGAGGCACTGATGTGCTTTCTTTATAATTCCATTGGTGTATTAGGTCCAGGAAAGATCCTCCTTGATAGTGACTCCCAAAAACTTAAATTTGCTCACCCTCTGATCCTTCAGTGATCATTGGATGGTATATCTCTTGTTTTCTCTTCCTGAAATCAACAATCAGCTCCTTGGTTTTGGTGACATTGAGTGTGAGGTTGTTGTTGGTGCACCATTCAGCCAAGTTTTCAATCTCCAACCAGTCTGCTGACTAAACACCTTTCTTTATTCAACCCACTACCGTTGTATGGTTGGCAAATTTGTAGATGGTGTTATTGTCATACTGAGCCACACAGATGTATGTGTGAAGTGAGTAGAACAGGGGACCAAGTATGTTCTTACCATTCCTCACTGATTGAGTCTGGAGGTGAGGAATTCATGTGGATCTGAATATTCTACACTCCATGAATCCTGATTTCTCTTGATATCCTGAATAGACTTTACCAGGTAAAGTGACATCAAATTATAAAATAGTTTTGAGTTTTCAGATGGAAATTGCTATTATTCACTCCTTCACTAACACTTTATTTAGGAAACTGTTTAAAAAAAACAGCCAGGTGAATGGCATGTCCTAAGTATAATTTATTTTCTGTCTGGCATTCTGTTGAAATTAGGAACAATAACGACATTTGTTCTCAGATATGAAGTATACTTATAGTCAGCGATACAGCACACGAGTGTTCCCTGTCATGTGGCTAAAAAGTCACATGTAGCTAAAGAAGGAGTGCAATACTCAAAAGGGGTCATACAGGATCTATAGGAAGCAATATATGTATAGACGCTACAATCACATCATCTGCAAACTTCCCTGTTTAACTCCAAATTTATAGAGGATGATTGGATCAGACAATATTTTCTTTTAAATAGGTATTGTTTCGCTTGTGATTCTCTTGCTAGTTGGTCTTCAAAGGAAGATTCATTGTTCTATTCCATCCCCTTGCCTTTTCTATCATGCAGTCACTGTCAGAGTTTGGAAGGCAAACACCCTGTAATTCAAACAATAGGAAAGAAGCAATTTCTACTCATAGTGGAGCAATCCATGCTGCAAGCCTACACAGGAAATATCCCTCACCTTTTCCTCCGGAATATCAATGACTACATCGGAGCTGCCTCATACATCCATGATGAGCTTGTCAACTTCATCTGCTTCGTGGCCAACTTCCACCCCGAACTCAAACTCATCTGGTCCATCTCTGACAACACTCTCCATTTCCTGCTTTCCACTGATATATATTACAAACCTTCTAACTCCCACAACTACCTTGACTACACTTCCTCACACCCTGTCCCCTGCTTGGATTCCATCCTCTTCTCTCAATTTCTCTGTCTCTGCTGCATCTGTTACCAAGATGAGGTTTTCTAGTTTAGATCTTCTGAAATGTCTACCTTCTTCCACAAATGTAGCTTCCCCTCCACCACCATCAACTCAGCCCTCACCTGCATCTCCTACATTTCCTGCTCATCTCCCCTGGCTTCTTTTGCCCCAAGATGAAATAAACATAGAACCCCCCCCACTCCCTCATCCTCACCTACCATCTCACCAGCCTCCTCATTTAACATATTATCCTCTTGAATTTCCGACACTTACAAAAGGATCCCAGCACCAGACATGTATTTCTGCTTTCTGTAGGGACTGCTCCCTCCATGACACCCTTGTGCACTCATCCCTCCCACCAATTTCAACCTCCCACCCCCACCCCCACCCCCAGCACCTTCCCCTGTGGGTGCAGGAGGTTCCATAATTGCACTTTCAAGTGAAGCAACAGCAGGTCTGATTTACTGCAGCTGGTGCTCCCTTTGTGGTCCTCTCTGCATCAGAGACTGGGTGCAGGTTGAGAGATCGCTTGCTGAGCATCTCCGCTCTGTCCGCACCAATGACAGAGGCCACCCAGTAGCCAACAATTTCAGTTCTGTGTCACACTCCAACACTCATATGCCTGTCCATGGCCTTATGTACTGTCCCACCAAGACCACCCACAAATTAAAGGAACACCTCATTTTCTGTCTGGGCACTCTCCAGCCAGATGGCATTAACATCGACTTTCCAGTTTCTGCTAACCTGGTCTCCTCTTCCCCCTCCACCCTTCCCAGTTCTCCCTCCCTTCACATAGCCATCCCTCCTCCCCTTGGCCACTTCTCCCTCCCTTCACCACCAATCACCTCCTGCCTTTGTGATCACCCCTTCCCTGTTACTCTTTTGTTTGGATGCCTGCCGACATTTTTCCGTACCTTGATGAAGGGCTTAAGCCAGAAACATCAGTTAAGTATTTGCTATATAAAGGACACTGTGTGACCAGCTGAATTTCTCCAGCTTTGTATTTTTACTTTTACAATTTCTATTCGTATTCTGCCTTTATCTGAAAGGAATCAAGGCACTTCACAGGAGGATCTATAAACTGAATGAAAAGTGAAGCCAAGCCAGAGAAGGAGATATCAGGACAGATGACCAAAAGCTTGATCAAAGAGAGGGAGTTTAAGCAGATGTCTGGGGGATTGGAGATGGGGAGGTTAGGGAGGGAATTCAGAATTTGGGGCTACAACTGGGACAACACAGTGGAGTGATTAAATTAAGTCACGGTCAGGTGCAGAAAAATGGAAGCACGAAATGGGTCCTGGAGATTGAGAGAAAGAATTAGGAGGTGCATTAGAGAAAGGGAGCTTTTTGAAAAGAAGGCTGAATATTTAAAAATTGAGTCGTGATGTGACCAATTGCAAGCAAGGGTCATTAATGAGTCTTTATATGAATTAAGTCACAGACAAAAGAGATTAGCTTCACTTTGCCATAGAATAGATTGAGGACGGCTGGACAGAAGTCCATTGTAACAGTCCAATGCAAAGCTAATAGAAGCACTGCAGAGGGATGGCTGAGTTGGATTATATAATAAAGATGAAAAAGCAGGTCTTAAACATGGCAATGATAGGGATCAAAACCTTAATTTTCCTTATGGTGTGACACCAAGACAGTCATCAGGGAGAGAGATGCAGTCAGTGGTGAAGACAATAGATTCATTCTTTGCTTTTCTTTTTTTGAAGAATCACTCCACTTATCCAAAAATAGATGTTGACAGTGTAGAGACTGTGAATTCTTTAAGAGCTGGTGATGAGATACAGTTGAGTAGGCAGTAATACATAAATGGAAACTGATACCACTTTTCCGTGAATGTTGTCAATATGCAATATAGGGAAGATAAATTGGGAATGGGAAGTAATGCCAAGGATTTATCCTTGGAGAAAACCAGTGGTTACAGTGTGTACTGAGAATAGGTGGCCATTGTTGATGAATTTGTGGCCATAAATGAATAGATAGGAATGGATCTCAGCAAAAGTGATCCCATCCAGGAGGTCACTAATGAAGAGGTGGGAGATCACATGTTGCGGTTAGCCTCAAAACTGCAGATCACAGATCAAGAAGGGGAGTTACTTCACTATTATCACAATTCAATGGGATCTCATTAGCTTCACTGATGTTTTAATACTATGGCAGAACAGAAACCTCATTAATAATCCAGAGGCCTGAGTAAAATCAAGGTAAAACTGAAAAGCCAATGTGCATCCAAGAACTTTGGAGAGGAAGGTAACAATTGAGAATGAACAGCAGTTTGCAATGGAACAGTAAGGGCTTTAGATGGGAGGAGAGGGAATGGGTTTGCAATAGATGGTGAGGTGTGGTGGAATGGGTACCTGAAAGGGACAAAGTTGTTAAAAACATTAAGGAACACAGGGTTAGAAAAATTGTTGAGTCGTCAGCAACTTTGGTTTTAAGCAAATGAAAAATTAATTAATGTCTACCTTGACATCATTGCAATAGTTTAACTTTTTATCTGATATATGTGTACACATGATGGATGCCACAGTGCTGGGATTATAATTTCTATTCCATAATACTTTGTTTTTTTTTCATAATAAAAGCTTAATTGAAACAATAGTTGCACATTACCACTAATTTAATTGGATTTTTAATTGTTCACTATATTCTTTTGTGAAAACAGATATAAAGAATTCAATACATCTACCATGTGCTGACTCCTTATATTTTAATCCTGAAAGCACCTAATCTATTTAACACTTCATGTGCAGACAAGCATTGATTCTTCTTGCTTCTGTAAAATCAACTGCTTTTTCTGACGCATACTTATTCTCAACTGACTTTTGCCTAACTTCGAGACTTCATTCCTTTTAAATACTTTATACCTTTTTCACCTGCATAATATTTTAGACTGACTTATTTAGTCATTTTCCATGATCACATGGAGTCATTCCTTCTCTGTGTTCGATGAAATGGCCCACCAGGGAATCTCTTATGCATAGAAACCCTTTTCATGCCTCATCACCTTTAAAGTTATGATTTCCTTCTGTTTTTTTTTCCCCAGTTCTGCATCTTGCTTAATCCAACACAGCCTTCATTCATGCTCTTCACTATTAGTACTTACTGTTATTTCTTCAGAAAATAACACAGTTAGGACCAAAGAGATGAAGCAATTCTTCATGCTATTATGAGCTCCCATTTCATTTTGTGTGAGTATCACTTTACGGGCTTGTACAAGCTACAACCATTCATAGCTTTGGAGAGATTGAGTGGCATCAGCTACTACAGACTGTACCCAAATTTGCTATTTTGGAGAGGAGAAAGGACATTGGGTGCTTTTTTCCAGGGACACAGGTGGTGAGAGAGTCTTGTGTGTGGAACACTGAAGGAACAGCACATAGACCAGCGGCCATTTCATCGAACACAGGGAAGGAATGACTTCATGTGATCATGGAAAATGCAGCTGATTCTCTCTGCCAGGGAAACTAGTGAGCCCCACTGTGTCGAAAGGAAAAGTCTCTTTGATTGACCCATACCTGGGTTTTAGAAACATCGTGAAAGTCATGCGTTTTGTTTCTGACACAAGGAAAAGGGCAGTTGTTTCAACTGTTCGTACAAAAGGCTATTTCTCTGGAAGAAACTCGACAAGGATTCATGAGTTTTCAGCAGTCCACTCACTCAGTCTCTCCCATCTCCTTCGTGATTACTTCTATGCATCAGTTTAAAAGTCCATATTTCAGCAATGGATTTCTAAGACTGAACTTTAGAATGACTTTCCAGAATTGTGCTTAAGCTGTAATGGTTTGGGTATCCCACGGGGCATCCCATGCGCATGCACAAGTACATTTGCATATAGTTGGATTTGATTTGACTAATGTTTTATATTATTAGTCGTTATTAATAAATGTAGTGTTTTAAAAGAAAAAAAATACCGCCTTGGTGAATTTCTACAGCTGTTGATTTGCAACAACAAATTGGGGACTCATCCAGGATCTGCCCAAAATTGGAGCTTATTGATCAATTGATTTTTGATTTGATTTATTAAATTCCTTTTTGAAAGTTTATGGTTGTGTGGGAAAACAGCAGCAATGGATATTGATGAGTTTTTGAAATTGCTATCCTCTGTGGGTTTGCAGAGGGTGAAAAAGATTGATTTGGGGGATATTGTCCAAAAGTTGGGACGTTGCAATAAAACCATCTATGAAAAAGGCGGAGGTCCGGAGAATTATCGTTGGAAACTATAAAGCAGCAGGGAAGTTTGGAGAGGATGAGTTAGAACAGTTTCCTGAGAGTAAATCCTTGAGCAGTGGTTACTGTTGGAACAGATTAAGTTAGAAAAACAGATATGAGGAGGCAGAGAAGCAAAGGCTTCAGAGAAAGAAAGGATGAGAAAAGAGTTCCATCTTCTAGTCCTGGTGAGAAGATTGTGACCAGTAGGGAGGTTAGGTTTGCTCCTCTATTTGATGAGTCTGAGATTGATAAATCCAGCATTTTGAGAATGTTGCTGAGTGTTGAAGTGGCCACAAGAGTATTGGTCCCTCATGTTTCAAAGTGTGATTAAAAGGTAGGCTCAGCAGGCTCACTCTGCCCTTACAGATGAACAAGTTGCTGATTAAGAGTCTGTAAAGCAAGCTGTGCTTAAAGCTTATGAATTAGTTCCAGAGCTTACAGGTAAAAGTTCAGAAATTTGAGGAAATCGGTGAACCCATCTTATATGGATTTTGCGTATGACAAAACCATGGGCTTTGACCGATGATGCACGTAAAAAAATATAAATGATGATTATAGCTGGTGTTAGTTGAGGAAATTAAAAGGTGCATTCCTAATGACATAAAAGCGTAGTTAGATGAAAAGGAAGTGGAAACTTGGCAGGAATCCACTAAATTACTGTATGTGTATGCTTAAACCCACAAGGTTAAGTTTGTCCCAAGTAGAACTTTCCAAAAGGGTAATATGGACTATCCAAGTAAGTTAGAAAATAAATCAGGAAGTTGTGCTAGAGATAAAGATGAAGGGAACCAAGTAATGGAAAATCTTCGAGTCCTCTATGCCACTATGGTAAGAAACCTGGTTACGTGATAACAAATTGTTCCATGCTGAGAAAAAGAAATAAAAGGAGGGAGCTCCAGAAGCCTGTATTCAAAGAGATGAAAGACATAGAAATCAAAAAGGTTCCAGACCTGCTGATAACATTAGGGATGAATTCAAATATTTTGTTTCAGAGGGTTTTGGTAAAGGAAGGGTCACCACAAGTGCCAGTGAAAAATCTTTGAGATACTGGGGCTGCCCAGTCACACGTGTTGGACAGTGTTTTGGATTTTGGCGATGAAACAGGCATGGGTGAAATAAATTTGATTTGAGGTCTTGGGGGTGGGGGTGGGGTGGTGATCTGGAGTTGATACCTCTGCACAGCATAATGCTAAAATCATCAAAGGGATCCGAGTTAGTTTACCAGCAGAGGGAGTTTCAATGTTATTAGGAAATTACCTTGCAGAGGGTAAAGTTGTCCCTATGGTGTGGTTGACAACTAAACCAGTTATTGATAAGACACAGACCGATTCTGATCTATATCCAGTCCACACAGTGACTTGGGCTATGGCTAAAAAACTTGCCAGTGCAGATGGTCCTGGGCAGACTGATTTCACAGTGACCATAATCTGTGATAGTACAAAACAGCACTCAGGTTGTAATGAGCTGCCAAAGCCTTTACCTCCTTCTTTATTGGACCAGAGTTCTGGTGTTAAACCCGAGAGTATGGATTTAATGTTATCCTGTCCTTACAGTTTATAGGGGGCAGAACAGAGATCCCACTCTTACTGAAGTGAGAGATATAGGGCTCTCTCTGATGATGAAATTAAGAAAGTATCAGTTGGCTATTATTTCAAGGAAGGTGTCTTTATGAGGAAGGGGAGACCACCTGATATCCCTAAAGAATGGGAGGTTGTTCACCAGGTTGTAGTTTTTAAAGCCTATAAGGATGACATTTTGACAATGGCACTTAGCACGCTCTTAGGTGGTCACTTTCATGTAAGGAAAACTGTGTGAGATTATGAAACAATTCTACTGGCCGAGTTTAAAGTAGGATGTTGTGACATTTTTCCCAACATGTCACATTGGTCAAATTGTCAGTAAACCCAATCAGGTTCCCCCAGTAGCTCCATTACAACCCATTTCTGCTTTTGTGTTGGCCCATTGCCCAAGACAAAAGCTGGGAATCAGTATTTATTAACTGTCATGTGTACAGCCTCCAGGTTTGAAGAAGCAGTACCGCTTAGAAATATTAAATATTTTTTAATCTTTAAATATTAAATCAGATTTAATTGTGTCAAAAGCTCTTATAAAATTTTTCTCTTTAGTCGGATTGCCTAAACAGATTCAATCAGACCAAGGAAGTAATTTCATGTTGGGGATGTTTGGTTAGGAGCTAACCAAATCACAACCATCTGCATATCATCCAGAATCTCAAGAGGCATTGGTTTGATTGGACGAATGTGTTATATTATTAGTAGTTATTAATGAATATAGTGTTGTAGAATAAAAACTTTGCCTTGGTGAATTTCCATCATTGCTGGTCTGCATTGTAACAGTGCACATCTGGAGAACCCAATCTCAGAAACTGTATTGCCAAGGAACAGGCCTTTGATTGAAAATTATAAAACAAAGTGAAATGAGTTATGGAGGCAATGTGTTAGCAAATGATGTTGCTCAGAAATGGTAAGGTAGATGAAAAAATAATATTGGCAAAATCTAGCTGAATAGTCCAGGTCCAAGTACTCACATTCTTGACATTATTGAAAATAGGAAGCTCACCTTCCTACCATTGTCCACTACCATTCATGGCCAAGTCTGGTAGAATTGTAAAGCTGTTTCTGCCATTAGGCAAGCACATGGTGCTGTATTGCACCTTCATTAGACTGGCTGCTCATGTGATATGGCTAGTCTTCCCTTCTGCTATCCTCATTGAGCCAGGATTGATCTCCTGGCTTGATTTTAATGGTAGAAGAGACACACAGGCAAGACATTTCCATTCCTGCTGATGTCCCATAGCACCTCAGGGATATCAAGTATTGAGCTGTCAAATCTGCTCTGTGTGTATTGAGGCTGTCAGCTTTATGAAGATAAGACTTTGTTAGTGTAGGGACTAAAACAAAGCGATTACAACACCAGCAATCCGGTTTCAAATCCGGCACTGTCTGCAATGAGTTGTATGTTCTCCCTTTGTGTGCATGAGTTTCTTCCATGTGTTCCAGTTTCCTCCTATCCTCATAAAATGTAGGGGTTGTAGGTTCATTGTGCAATAAGGCAGCATGGGCTTATGGGCCAGAAGAGTCTCTTACTGTGCTGTTACTCTAAATTAAAAAAGTTACATTACATTTAAAAATTAAATTAAAATTGATACAATTTTAATGCTGTCATAGGCAAGTGGATCTGCAGCATGTAACTTGGTCTACGTTGATTTGTACACTGCTAAAGCTGCCCCTCCCTGGCTGCTTTATGCTAAAGGACTTGGTCAGTGAAGTCTGTGGCAGCACTACTTGGGGTAAAACACAGGATTCTGTTGATGCCGTAGTTAAGTGAAAAAACACACAAATGCTGGAGAAACTCAGCAGGTCATACAGTGCCTTTATGTTTCAAAGGTAAAGATACATCACCAATGTTACCGCCTTGAACCTTTCATCAAGGTGAGGGGGAACATGAGAGATGTTTGAACAAAAGGGGGGAGGGGAGTGGTGAGGGTGGAGATGATAGGTGGAGGGGGAGGGAACACCACAGGAGGTGGGGAGGAGTCTAGGCTAGGTGGAGAGAGAAAGGAAGTAGGAACTAGAATGACTAGTTAAGGGGGGGTGGGGGGTGGGGGAAGGCAAGCTGATTAGTGGAATGCAGTGAACTCACTGTTCATGCCCTGGGGTTGGAGGGTGTCCAGACAAAAAAATGAGGTGTTGTTCCTCCAATCTGCAGGTGGTCAGCGTGAAAAGCCATGGACAGACATGTGAGCTTGAGAGTGTGATTCAGAATTGAAATGGTTGGCTGTGGGGAGGTCGCTTTTGTTGCGGATGGAGAGAAGGTGCTGGGCGAAGCGATCTCCAAATCTCCGACCGGTCTCTCCGATGTAGAGAAGGCCACAGAGGGTGCACCAGATGCAGTAAATGAGTTATTTGGTGGGACAGGTGGAGTGTTGCTTCATCTGAAAAGTCTGTTTGGGACCTCAGATTGCGGTGAGGGAGGAGGTGTGAGTGCAGGTATTACACCTCTTACAACCACAGTAGAAGGTGCCGGGATGGGGGCCAGGGGGCAAGGGACGATGGGTGGGGAGGGAAGAGTGCACAAGGGAGTCACGGAGGGAGTGGTCCCTACGGAAGACTGAGAGGGGAAGAGAAGGAAAAATGTGTCTGGTGGTGGGTCCCTGTAGTAAGTGCTGGAAATTTCGGTGGATAATGTGTTGGATGTGGATGCTGGTGGGGTGGTAAGTGAGGAGGGGGATTCTGTGTCTATTATTTTTAGGGGCGGGGGGCCACGGCAGATGAGAGGGGAAAGGAAGAGATGCGAGTGATGGCCGAGGATAGTACTACTTAGTCAGTCTTGGACATTGAAGTGCCCCACCCATGGTACATGCTGTGTCTTTGCAATACTATGTCCTCTCTCCAGATGTTCAACTGGAGCACCTTAGGGAGGTGATAGGAAGCTGGCAATCAGAAACGGGTTTCCTTACCCTTGTTGGATCTAATACAATGAGACTTCACAGAGTTTGTAAGTCTTCTAGAGTTACCCCATGCCTGTATACCACTGCATCACCACTTCTGGTGCATCTGCTAACCCATGAAGCAGCAGTAGTGATTGAAGATTTATCATATTGACGTGAGGTGTGATTCCAAAAGAACAGGCATGTTGAGCTGCTGCTTGACCAGGCTGTGTGACCAATCACCCATTTCAGAGACCAGTCCGCAGATGTTTATGAGCAAGACTTTGCAAATGTGATTTGTCTCTTGCTGTCCGATTAAGTATCTACATCACTGTCAGCTGGTGTTTTCAGTTCTGTGGATAATAATGTAACGGGCAGTACGTAGCCATCTGCACATAATACCTCACTTCTGATTTAAGTTTCCATGGAAGCTATTGGTGTGATGTGCAGCAGACATCTGAATCAGCATTTCATTGAAAACTATTGTCTGACAATTACAAGACTTTAAAGGAAGCTAAAATCTTGCCTTCTGATGGGACATGATAAACAATGTTTCCTCTTTAACTGGGCTATATTAAGCAGAATTTCCATTACTAATGGTCTGAAACCAATCTGCTTATAATGCTAATTACAAATGAGATGCGATATTATTCCAGATCTATTTCCTAATTTTCTGATCAATTCCAGTTTACATTCAAGATAATGCTATTGGGTGCACCCATGGATATCTCTCTTTCTCTTCCAATAAAACTGACATTCTGCAAACGAGAATGTTATTTTATGCACTTCTAGTCTGTCATATGTATTCGAGGAATTGCTCCATGAATGATACTTGGGATCTGTTCCATCTCATTCCATGTCCTTTAGAATTCTTATTTCACATTGTCAGAACATTCCAAACATTAATCAAGTGATAGCATCACTCCTGGCTTCTCTCTGAAACATATTTAAATTGTTGGCTGCTGGAGGCATGAGGTTAGCTGAGGGGGCAATCTTCTCTTATTTTTCTGTTGGTACTTGGCCAAAAATAACTATGTCCATCCCAGACATTGGATGGCTGCTGATGGTAAGTAGTTGTGTCAATGAGTCTATTTTATTATTATTCTTATACTCCAATGGCTATGAAAATTGAAGAGATCTCAAAGTTTTCCAGTAACCCTCTGAGTATAATTGCTGGAAGATGCAAACTGTCACCTGAATCCAGGCCTTCAGGACTGAGCTTCTGATGCAGCAAACTCTCAACTTGGCCCCAGCAGCCCACATAACTGAGCCCCTGTCACATGCTCTCTCTCTGGCCGCTCTCACCATCTCTCTTCACCCTCTGACTTCCCAAACCCTCCTTCCCACTTTCGACCTTTTGTATCCTCCACCTCCTGATCCACCCCATCCTCCTCACCCCTCCGACACTCTCCACCCCATTGACCCTCACCCAACCCCTGCTGTTCTCCAACCTTAATCTCTCGAAGATGGATGGCCCTTGGTAGAGCCCTCACCTTCACACCCCCCCCCCCCCACTACACATGACATTCCAGTCTTCTGCCTGCTCTGGACATTTATATTTCCAACTGCCGCCAAGACATTAACCATATCACCACTCCTTTCACTGATTCCAATCTCACCCCTTGGCCCTCCACTCTCTCAGCCCTAATCCCAAACTCACTATGAAACCTGTAGACAATGGGGGAGCCATGAGGTCTGGTGCACTGAACTCTAACTTGCTGAAGCCAGTCAACAACACTCAGACACTTCCTCATACTGACCATTTCAAAAGGACCTCACCAAATCACATCAAACCACTGTATCGTTCCCCACTATCTCTGAACTTGTCACTTCTTGCCATCTCCAAACTTGGCCTCCAACCTCATTGTTTCCCAATCTTGCATTGCCTGTCTCTTCTTCCTTCCCTAGATCAACAAACCCTATTGTCCCTGCAGATCCATTGTTGCTGCATGTTCCTGCCACACTGAATCAGTATCCATTTACCTTGACTCTATTTTGTCCTCCCCAGTCCAGTCCATCCCCACCTACATCTGGGATACTTCACATCCCTTCAACAACTTCCAGTTCCCTGAACTTGACAACCTCATCTTCACTGTGGACATCCAGTCACACTACACCTCCATCCCCTATACCCAAGACCTTAAAGCCCTTTATTTCTTTCTTGACAATCGACCCACAACCCCATGCCACCAACACCTTCCTTCGTCTAACAGACCTTGTCCTTATTTTCAATAACTTCTTTGACTCATCCCACTTTCTACAAGTCACAGGGGAAGCCATGGGCCCCAGCTATACTTGCTTTTTTGTTCGCTATGTGGAACAATTCATGCTACAAGCTATGCAAGCAAGGTCCTTCAATTCTTCCTCCTCTACTTCGATAACTACTTGGTGCTGCCTTATGTATCCATGATGATCTGGTCGACTTTATCCACTTTTCTGCCAAATTCAACCCTGACCTAAAATTCATAAAATCCATCTCTATCAACGGTTTCATTTTTATTGATCTCTCTTTCTCCTTCTTGGGAGACAAACTCTCGACAATCATCTTCAAGAAACCTGCAAACTCCCACAGCTACTTCAACTATACCTCTTAACACCTTGTCCCATCAAAGATTTCCATTCCTTTCTCTCAATTCCTGCCAATTGCAAAAAAGTACAATTAGTACAAATGAATACAAGCATTGGGACATCACATTGAAGTTATACAAGGTGTTGGTGAGACCACACTTGGAATACTGTGTGCAGTTTGGTCACTTAGAAATAAGAAGTATATTATTCAATTGGAAAGGGTACGTAAGAAATTTACAAAGTTGTGGACAGGTTGAGTGTTTATGAGAAACTCGAAAAATTAGGCCCATTTTCCTTGGAGTGTAGGAAGTTGAGTGGGGATTTTATTGAATCTAAAAAAAATCATGAAGGGCATAGATAATGTTAGAGGTGACAGTTTATTTCTGAGGATAAGAGAATCTAAGATGAGAGGCCAGAACTATGAGGTGATGGGAGTGTGATTTGGAAGGAATGTGAGAAGACAGTTGCCGGAGAAAGTGGGAGATGTCAGCTCCATCTAAGAAATACTTAGATAACTCCTTGGAAGGCATGTGGGAGGAAAGCTGCTCAGCATGGACAGCCTAAGCCTTGTAGGCCTGTTTCCGTGCTGTAAGACTCAATGACATACTGCACAAGGATGCCAGTGGTGCATCATGCAGAAAATATCAGTTGATTTCAATCCTCTTTATTCAAAACAACCTGTAGCCTGATGAAGCCAAAGCAAGTCATGATTCTGGATTTGTTCCTTAAGCAGTTAGCACATCTAGTTTCTCTACCTTGTATAACATATGTTTATTCTTTGCACTTTACAATTCTTGTAAAACAGATGGAAAAAGAGATATCAGATCACCAGGCATGTGACACTTCTTCAAATGTATCTCACAACTAGTTGGCAATTGGCTCCACCAATTCTGAGTCAGAATTGTTAATGTCACAAGTCAGAACAGTTCATCGGGACCCAACATTCTTGTGAATATATGTTCACTTCCGAACTGCTCATTGATAAGATCAACTTGGAGTTGTTCGGGACAGAAACTGGCCCTTCTGCTCAATTCATCCATGCCACCCAAATTACCCATCTGAGCTAGTCCCATTTGCCTGCATTTGGCATATATCCCTTTCATCCTTTCCTATCCCGGCACCTGTCAAAATACATTTTAGCATTACAATTGTACCTGTCCCTACAACTTTCTCTGGCAGGTCATTCCCTGCATAGAAACCCTATTTGGAGTTTATCTCCAAGGTTACTCTGGGTTCATCCTGTCTGACACATTCCTCTTCCCCATCCTTCCAGCAGTTTCACAAGCCTATTTTGTCTCTTTTTCAATTCAGACAAAGGGTTTTCAATCTGAAACATTAACCCAATTTCTCTTCCCACAGAATGTGTCACGATCCACTGAGAATCCACTGATTTTCTGTTTTGTGTAAGGTTGGTTTTCTGATCTGTGCCTGCCACATGCATTCCATTTGCGAGAGTTTTGTTTGGGTCATTGGCACAAATCTCTTCTTTCACTGGCTTTAATTCACTCCTCATGTGGAGTCCTTGACAAAGTCCTTTTGGACACAAAATAAGGGAGCATGTGAGGGATTCTGTTCACTGTTTGAGGAGTGGAATTGTGAAGAGAGCCACCAAGCTCCACTTTCCCTTCTGGGTCCATGCTGTTGCTTGTTAAGCGATGATGGTCAATGAGTGTCTGCACCTGCTTCATACTATTTCTACAGTATTATATGACCATGCCCACAGCGAGTGTAGCCAGTCAATGGGACTACACTTGCTTAGTTCTAGTACCGCCACATCTCAGTGGCTCATGACGAAATAACGGCCATTTAGGTCCATGGATGGTGGAGAGGGAGGAAAGTTGAAGGTGCTAGAGAAGGGTGGGCAGGGTGGAGATGAGTGGAGAGGGATGTAAAGAGATAAGCGTCATCTACTCCACTCATCCCACCCCTCCCTGAAACCTTGAACTTTCCTCCCTCCCCACCATCCAGGGACATAAGCAGCCCTTCCAGGTGAGGCAGAAGTTCACATGCATCTCCTCCAACCGCATCCTCTGAAATGTGGTCTCCTCTTCTTGGTGACCCTTACGCAGAGAACCTGGACTCTACCTGCAATGGCCACCCCGAGCCTTCAGTTGTATTGCATTTCACACCCCTTACTATTCCCACATCAAACTATCCATCCTCAGGACTTAAGAAAGTAGAAGACAGTATCTCGCATTCTGCCTGTGTCTTTGACAAAGCAATGATGTGAACAATGAATTTTCCAATTTCTTATCTCCCTCCCCCCCCTCTCTCTCTCTCTCTCTCTCTCTCTCCCTCTCTCTCTGTCTCTGTCCCTGTCTCTCTCTCTCTCTCTCTCTCTCTTTCTCTCTCTGTCTCTCTGTCTCTCTGTCTCTCTCTGTCTGTCTCTCTCTGTCTCTCTCTCTCTGTCTCTCTCTGTCTCTGTCTCTCTCTGTCTCTCTCTGTCTCTCTCTGTCTCTCTCTGTCTCTCTCTCTCTCTCTCTGACTCTCTCTCTCTCTCTTTTTATCTCACTCCCCCCCTCTCTCTCTTTTTCTTCCTATCTACCCTCCTTCCAATCTACCTCTGGTACTCCCATTTTTGTTCCCTTTCACATACGCACACCACCCATCCCGCAATCCACCCTGTACCCGTTTCAATGATCACCTTCCCCTTCTGGTACCATCTGCCCTTCACATTTCCCTTAATAGTTTCCATCATCCTTATTTATCAGATTCCAGCACTGGTATCTTTTGTTTTCCTCATGATTACCCTCCAGCAGCCATTTCCACCTTCACTCTCCCCCTCCCATCTCCTCTCCCAACTTGGCTCCATTTATCTTCCCTTGCCTGCTTTCACCTTCCTCTTCTGCATTCCAACTCCCTCCTTCTCCCCTAATGCACTGGCTCCATCATTTTTCATCCCTCCTTGGTCCACCTATAACCTCCTGTCCCCTGTCTCACTCCTCCCCCTCTAATTGTTATACTGGCAATCTGCCCTCTCTGCTCTCAGTCTTGATGCAGGATCTTGACACGAAACATCAACCGTTCCCAACCTCCCTCTACACAGATACTGTGCTACCTGATCAGTTCCTCCAACAATTTGATTTATGTGGCGGAATTCCAACATCTGCAGTCTCTTGAGTTTTTTCATCCCCCTGTCAACAGAATTAAGTTTTAATTAATTTGAGTCTGGGTTTCAAAGGGAAGAAAGGAAAAATATCAGGCAAAATAATAACAGCTTTCCAAGCCAGTGTAATTGCTTGCAGTCTGATTGCATGAAAATGTTGAATGCCTTTTAGGGTCCAAATCCATTTGGCTTTCAGATGCAGAACAGATGTGAAACAGATTGACAAATGCTGCCTTCTCCTTTGAGCCCTCCCAGATTTAGGTCAGTGAAATGTCTGCGAGGAACAAAAAAAGACTGTCCATAAAAGCTATTGCTTTGGTATCTTGGAGATCTGCCAGGAATGCAAAGAGCCTTTGTGATGTGTGCTCTCAAATTTTCAGACTAAACTGATATTGTCATGTGTACAGTGACATCAGGATAGAATGAAACTTCCTGGGTGGCAGAGTCTGACTTCTGAAGTTCACCATGTTTTTGAATGTTATGAGTCCATTTGAAGCAGAGGTGCCTGAATTTGAATTAAATGTAAGATGGTAAATACACCTTTAACTTCCTCCAGTCTCAACAGTCTGTTATCATTTCTGACAAAATATGGTTGACACAGCTTATAATAGATCTGATATCAATCCTGCTCATTTTGAAAAATCTGAATACAGTATCTTGTGTTCTCATTGGAATGTCCATAATTCCTGGGATGGCAAGACTAACATATTGAAAATTTTTGAACAGACTGGGGTTTTACTCATTGGAATTTCAAAGAATGAGAGGGGATCTCATTGAGTCACATAAAATTCTGACAACTCAACAGATTAAAAGCACAAAGAATGTTCCCAATGTTGGAGAAGTCCATTACAAGATGTCACAGTCCAGGGATAAGGGGTTAGCCATTTCAAGCTGAGATCTTTCTTTGGCTTGGCTTCGCGGACGAAGATTTATGGAGGGGGTAAAAAGTCCACGTCAGCTGCAGGCTCGTTTGTGGCTGACAAGTCCGATGCGGGACAGGCAGACACGATTGCAGCGGTTGCAAGGGAAAATTGGTTGGTTGGGGTTGGGTGTTGGGTTTTTCCTCCTTTGTCTTTTGTCAGTGAGGTGAGCCCACCTCAAGCTGAGATGAGGAGAAGCTTTTTCACTCAGAGTTGTGAACATGTGGAACTTATAACTACAGGAGGTTGTTGAGGGCAGTTCATTAGATATGTTCAAAAATCAATTCATTGTGGACTGGATAGAAACCAGGAATAGGTGACTGAAGACATATGATTATCCATGAATAGAGAGAAGGCTCGAAGGGCAGAATGGCCTATTCCTGAATTGCATTTTTGTGAATCTATGCATTAGGCAGAGCCAATCTTAAAATGGATTGGTCAACAGTGAAGTACTCTGCAAATATTCAGATCTGTACTGTGACTAGTAGTTGAGCCGTAAGTTTCGGGCAGAATATTTGCTCTTCTTCATGCAGTGGCTGATCAAATTTTCCCTGAGGCAGAATTTCCAATTTCTAAGCAGAGGTGACAAGGGGTGAAGGTATTTGCTGTTGGATTTAATGTAATTCCATTTCAATCTTCATGTAAAACGGCAACAATCAAACATTATTACAATATTTCAGAGCCTCCTGTAATTTCTGAGATTTCCTCACAAACTGTGAATTGTGAAATGTCACTTTGTGAGACTCTTTATAACTCAGGGTCAAAATTCTTCAGCCAGGGTTCTTCTGAAATGATTTGTCTTAAGATGACAGTTTCACTTATAGATGTCTGTCACATTGGGAAGATTAAATTAAGTTGTAATTTATTTGTGAGGAGTTTAAGGTGAGCCACAGAAGCTGATCAACACAAATCAGCAGGTTATATCATTAGAATCAAAAGCTACCAAACATGTTGGGTTTGGGGCTTGTATCTTGGATATTGGTTTTAAATTTGCCTTTTTACAATGGTCACTGGTGATATCTACATGGTGGTGGACCAGAGGAATTGTGCAGGCTTACAGCATCTTTCTTAGACATGAATTTCAACATGGACTCAGCATCAATATTCAGCCGTGCATGTGCTTTGGATTAAGTCTGGAAAATATTAGAAGTCCTCCAGCTTGGGTTCAATCTGGATTGGGTGTAGAGCATTAGGATCATATTGGGTCTGGTCAAATCCGCCTTGGATTAACTTTAGGTCGACCAAGCTCAGATTGGCTTTGGTCAGATCAGGCTCAGAACCAACTCAGATCGGCTTTGATCTGATCAAGCTTGCATCCAGCTCGGATTGAATTTCATTGGATCCGGCTCAGATTCGCTCTGGTTGGATCTGGCACAGATTGGGTTTGGACAGATGTGGCTTGGATTTGCTTTGGTTGGATCCAGTTCAAATTGGTTTTGATCGGACCAGGTTTGGATTGGTTTTAGTCAGATCCAGCTCAGATTGATGTATCCAGATGAGTTTGATTTTTCACAGTGGGGTCAGGATTCGATCAACTGCAGTTATATTGGGTTATATTCATATTGGCCACAGATGGGTTGGGTTCATATTAAGTTAAATTTTAATTTTTTTTCCCAAAATGGCCTCCAAGCAGAAGTAAACCATATCAGCCTCTCTTCTCTTGTAATGTAGGAAAGGAAAACGAGGTTATACCAAAAAGTGGAAGAAAATGGAAGTAAAGCTGGATGAAATACATTTCCCAGCTTTTCTCCTGTTAACCCACTATGTATCATTATCAGACAGCATGCTTTTGCAAATGTCGGCTCTGACCTTAACCTCGCACAGTCTGGGTTCAGCCTGATTGCAATAATTGGATCTACGTGTTGTTGTAAGAAGGAATATATTCAGAAATAATGAAGAAGATTGATTAAAGATACAGTGGGACAACTGGAAAATTATATGTAAATGAGACAGGGCTCAACTAGAGTCTTATTGTGCACAATCTGGGGAAAAGTGATCACAATGGTTATCTAAACATGGATCAGATTGAATCCAAACACGTTCAAGGTACTGCACTTTGAGAGATCAAATTCCCTAAGGACATGTGCAATAAATAGCAAGAGCTTTCAGAGCATTGAAGGACATCAGGGTGTAAGTTCATACTTCACTGAAGGTATTGACACAGATGGATAGGTGTATTGTGGATAGATCAAGGTATTGAGTATAAAGTTAGGGCATCTTGTTGCAATTGTACAAAACCTTGGTTAGATTGCACTTAGGGTACTGTGTGCAGTTCTGTTCACTACTCACGGGAAGGATGTGGTAACAATAGAGGAAAGGCTGTACAGATTCACCAGGATGTTACCTGGAATGTAAAGCTGTTGTAACAAGGAGAGATTCAATAAGATGGGTTTATTCTCACCGTAACACAGGAATCTGAGGAATGATCTGATTGAAGTTTATAAAATTATGAAGGGATAGTTTTTCTTGGGCATGACAGTCTATTTAAAAAAGGCAGAATTTTCAGGGGAGAGGGATGGGATGAATAAAAGATCTAAGGGATAAAATTTTCACACACATGTTGGTGAGTACTTGGACCAAGCTTCCAGAGGAGGTTGTGGGGGCTGATATTAAAGGTTAAAAGGTGTTTGGGCAGGTACCTGGATATTAAATGAGAGAGATATGAACCTGAAGTAGTCAAAGGGATCATAATCTTTGTGGATGAGGAGAACCATCTGTTTGTGTGTAGTGTGATTCTTTGATTCTGTTGGAAAACTTGAATTTCATGTCTTGCAGAAATCCTTTAAAGGAGTAGTTACTTTTTAACAGAGGAAATAAGACAGCAATTAGTATTTGGAAAGATAACAAATCCACTGCATGAAAATGATAAGATCTTTATTTCAAAACTGTTAATTCAGAGATAACATCAACTGAGAATAATTTTCAAGCTCTCCTTCTGTATAATGCAATGGAAGGTTTTACTGGGACCGGTTGTGGAGGTAAAGGGATCTATTTTATTGGGACTGATTTCTCGTAAAATGGACTGGAAGCAGTGAGCAATGAACTTTGAACTCAGGCTTTTTATCATATTAGAAGGGGAGGGGGTAATATTTCAAGTGAATGGTAAAGTTGTGCATGTGAAGTAAAAGGCAAAGACATTTGACAAAATAGCAACAGAAAAATGGGTAAATTGAGTGTGATGGAAAGAGACAGAGAATTTGATGTTATGAGTGCATCAATTAGTGTTAAGTCAGGGAGAAATGGTTATCAGTTGAAATGTAAGGAGTATCACAATATACAAAACCTTCACAATATGTTAAATGTGCAAATGGAGTTGAAGGAGAGCTCACGACAAGGGTAATGCCATAAATATGGGAGACTTTAATCATGACATAGACTGAGTGCATCAAAATAGCACTAGTAATCTGAAAGATGAGTTATTTAAATCAGTTCAGGCCAATTATCCACTGTATTATAAATAAGGGAACCAAGAAACAGGTTATTTTTGACATTGTAGGGCACAACTGGAGTCTTATTATGCAGAATCTGGGGAAGAGTGATCATAATGTGAGAGAATTTTACATTCAACTTGAGAGGTGTACAATACAATGGTTATCTAAACATTATCTGTGAAAGCAGGAGTCAATGTGTTTGATTGAAAGATATGTTAGCATTGAAATAAATGCAGACATTTAAATAAGCACTTGTAATTCTTCAGGAACGATTGATCCTCTGAATGGTAAAAACACCATGGTAACATTGTTCAATGATAATTAGTAAAAGAACTTCAGGATATTATCACATTAAAAGAGGTTTTGAATATTGTAAAGAGGAGAGGTAGATATGAAAAATGGGAGTGTATTAGTAATCAAAATGATTCACCAAAAACAAATTGAAAAAGAGAAGATAGCAGGAAATAATCAATGGGTAACAAGAGCATCTATAAAATGTGTAAAAAGGAAGAAATAAATATGGGTCTTTCAGAACTGAAGTAAGCTAAATTACAAAGATAAGTAATAAAAAGGCTGAATCATTAAACAATACTTTGGACCTATTTTATTGTTGAAAACATGAGAAATAGTGGTGTTGACTGGTGTTGACAAATACTTGTGAGAAAGGGTAACTTTTAATTAATATCACTGACAAGAAACCACTGGAGCAATTAAGGGAACTCAAGGTTAACATATTCATTGAACCTGACAGCTTGGACTCGAGGATTCTAAAAAGGTGGCTGAAGATATAAGTGATGCCTTCATAATGATCATCCACAAAATGCACTGCATTTATCCCCCAGATGACTTGGACAGCACTTCCCAAACCCATTATCTCCGAACCCAGGGGGTTCAGGTCATGGGAAGATCAATAACAGCATGTTTCCCTCTAACACACACACACACACACACACACACACACACACACACACACACACACACACACACACACACACACACACACACACCCATTCTGGCTTTGAAATGTTTCACCAACTCTTGTAACTGAGACTCCCTCCCCAAAAGTACTGTTGGAGTCCCATTCCAAGAATGACTGCAGTTGTGCTGGCAGATTATAACCTTCTTAAAGGAAATGTGGAAAATGCAAAAGTGCCCATATCTGAATAAATAGAGAAATCATGTGTTTTGCCAGTCAGCATGATTCCATAAATGAATTTTTTTTATACCTACGAAAGTTTTGAAGATGATAAGAGCTGTATGGTTAAAAGGGCATGAATGAATGTAATATATTTTGATGTTCAAGGCAACTTGCTTTCGATCTTGGAAAAGCTTATAACATTAAACAGGGAAAAAAGGATAAAATTGGAAGTAAAGCATTAGTTTGAAAGAATGTTGATTAAATGAATCTTTTTCAAGTTAATAGTTTGTTACCAGGGCATGTGCACAGGATCAGTATTTGGCCTTCGGCTATTTGCAATCAATGTTAATTACTTAAATGAAAAGATGGACTAGAAGAAATCCAACATTGGTTATGACGGAAAGTCAGGAGAGGCAGTGAAGACGTAAAAATAAATCTGCAGAGGGATAATGTACAGGTTATTAAGGTATTTAATTGGGGTGTATTATTACCATAAAGTTTCCCAGAGTCTTTAAAAGCTTGCTCTTGTATCTTAGGTTTCATTGAAGCCACTGATCCCAGGAAGTTGAGTGAACCTTGACTATGTTTAACCATGAAGCCAACGGAGGCACTAAACAAACTTAATAAGCAAGCACAGAATTTTACTTAAAAAGATTGGATAAAGAATAAAATGACAGTAATACTAGCCAAAATGCCTGGATATTATTGGTAATGCATTTTTTTCAGTTCTCTATTATTGGCTATAACATTACTGAAAGCAAACTATTATTATGGACATGGATTGAGATAAATATTTAAAACTGAAGTGAACTAAAGCCAAATTGTGTCTCAGTGAACTAGATTGTGTCTATCAAGCAAGCAAAATGAGTGAACTGAGACAGAGAACAAATGTATGCATTTTGTAGCCATCAGCAAAGAAGCAGCTCTCATTCCAAATTTTCAACCAGGTGGCCCATCTCAATGGCCTTCAGTTCCCTGTTTTCAGTATAATTTGCTGTACCTTGAGACACTTGGCATCAGGAACATGTCATAAAGTGTGCTGAGCACACAAGAACTCTTACAGGGAGGCTCAGTGGGCAGCAACTGGTGCTCCTGCCTCAGAACATTTGGAACTCGGATTGGATCCTGAGTTCCCATATTGTCCACAAGGAATGTGTGCACATTCTCTCTGTGTTAATATCTGTTTCTTGTGCATGCTCTGGTTTCCTCCTCCTTCCCAAATGCAAGCTGGTTGGTTAATTAGCTACCTTAATTTTTGTTATTAATGGAAATAAGTAGCAAAAGAATTAAGGGAATGTTTATGGGCACGTGTAAGAAAATAAGTTTTAGACAACAGGGAAATAAGGGGGGAAATACTTCATCTTGTATTCATATGTGTGAGTTCTTAGACAACACATGGATGAAGGAAAAGATTCTTTACTTTTAAGTTGTTGTAAACAACCTATGAGGCATGCCATGAGGCTGCAAACCTCCATTTCAGATCTCTCCATCTGTGTGAGCCTCCTGCTGCCATCCAAATATAATCAAACAGAAACTATGATCCTTAAGTCCTTGCTAGTGGCATGCAAACATGATTACTTTCATTACATCTCCCTTTCTTAAAACAAAAATAGCTTACTTTTAACTAACATGTTTTCTTTGTATAATTCTGCAATTTTAACTTTAACACCAGGAACTTGCATTTTCATTATTATGAATATTGTAAACATTTCTTAACCTTGTTTTGTGTGTTCACATTTACATACACTAAAATTTGAAGAGCAAATAAGATAGCTGTAGCATAGATAAAAGCTCACACTCAACTGGAGGGAGATCAAAAGCTTTTATTAGCTTACAATACAGGTAGGGTTCATGAACAGGCTTCAGAGGGATTCTGGGTTTAGGCGAGAAACCAGGGTTATATACAGACCCCAGGGTGAGGAGCCAAGAGGCGGGACCAGTTGTCAGTACAGCATACTTCTAGTGAATCCCAGATCACTACATTAGCACTACTTTATTCTGTAACAGGAGTCTTTAAATTTGCTCTCTGAATCTGTGAGGAGGATTCATATGTCTTGACATTGTCCTTGAATCTGAGTTGTTGCCTCAGACGATATCTTCTCACCTGTGTATTCAGGTTGTTCAACAGTATCCATCTTTCCATCTACTGTGGCTGGTCCCATTTGAAGTTTTCGACGATTTCTTCGCAGAACAGCACCTTCATCTGTCTGAATGGTGTATGATCTTGGCTGGACTTTACTAAGGACAGTTCCCTTCTGTGTCCATAAGTTTGTTTTATCTTTTCATCTTACTTGGTCACCAGTGTAGAGTTCCGGTAGGTTTTTATGTTCCTCTGTCAAAGTAATACTTTTGCTTTTCTTTCTGTTGGTTTTTGAACTTCCTCACTTTCTCCCCCTCTTTTGTTTTAGGAGATTCCTAGCGGCAAAGCAAACATGATTCACTGTCATTACAGGGAATAAGATTGACTCATTTTGAACTGGCTTGCCTTCATTGGGCTGAACAGCAGTAAGTTAGTGAAACAGGAGCAAAGCATAATTTTAACTATTTTCAACTTTTTCTGGAGAATGAAACAAAGAAAACATATGAATGATTAAAGGAGAATCTGAGAGATTATCAACAAATTTAAGGGCAAATAAATAACTAAGTATATTCCTTTGAAATACATTATATTTTGAAATATTTACAACTGAAATGACAAACCCACACATCCAAAATTCATACTTTAGGGCAAGGAAATGGGTTAAGCAGTAATAATGAATTTGCACTTCTCATGCAACAATATTCTGGGTGGCAAGAATAGCTTTTAAGTACCTTGGGTTGTAATCACTTCTCTGATTTCTTGAGATTACACTGGGAAATTTTTAAAAACAGTGCCCCCTTTGGAGAGGAAGGGTGCCACTGACCACTGACAGCAGTTTCTGAATGTTTGCATTGAATGACGTATCTACCGCAGAGATTACTGAGGCATTGCAATCACGATGATGGCTCACGGTTTTTCCACCATTACAAATATCGTGAAGACACACAGTGAAAACAATTTGATCTTGACACATTGTCAAACATTTTGCGAATAAAATGCATAGAATGGTTGACTCATGAAGCTATTGAAAATGGCCCTTCAGTTCAATGAGCTGAGACACAGAGCCATACAGCTTGGAAAGGAGCCTTCAGTTCACTGAGTTTATGCCATCCTTTTTAGGTTAACTCTTACACTTATTTTCTTCACTAATGCCAGCACATTGAAGCAACTGTGAAGAGGACACAACAATGCCTCTGCATCTTAAGAAGTTTGAGGAGATTTGGCATATCATCAGATGCTCTATCAAATTCCACAAATGCATTGTGGAAAGCATCACAGTCAGGTTTAGGAATTCAACTGCCCTGGAACACAGAGGCTAAAGATACTAAACATCGGTAGGTCCATCACAGATTAACCTTCCATCCATCGCAGACATCTTTGTGAGGTAATCCCTGCAGAAAGCAGCCAACATCGTAAAGGCCCCACCATCCTGGTCACAACCTCTTCTCACTGCTACTTTCAGGCAGAAAGTACAGAATCCTGAAAACCAGCACCTCTAGATTAAAGAACAGTTTCTTTCCAATAATTATCAACCTCTTGAACCCTACTTTGACTAATCATAAACTGTCTGCAATTTTGCAAGACACATTTTTTGTACAAGGCTTGCTGTGAATATTTATATCAATCTTATGCATTTATTGTCTTTTAAATTAATGTAATGAATTCAGTGTTATAGTTTCCCTGCAGCAAATAATAATTTTAGCACATATGTACATTGTACAATGTGCATGACAATAAACATAATCATCAAAAAGAACAAGTTAAATTTGTAAAAGAACAAGATACAGACAATGCAGATTTTAAAGCTGTGCCAAAGGATTCAGGTATGTCGATGAGGAAAACTGTTTGCCACAGTCATCAGCGATGACCTGAAATTCATTGCAGAAAGGGAGATGAATGAAGATAAAAGCTGAGGGGAAGGGACAGGGGAAAGAGACTGGGTTAGTCAACAGACATCAGGCAGGAGTTCTGTGCTCCAATTGACAGCCTCCTGTGGTGTAATGATTCCATGTTTATTCCTCATCCACCTGAGGAGGCAGAAGTGATATCCATTGAATATCTCATTCAAAAACTATCTCAAAATTAGTCTGTGCCATCAATACCTCAGCACTAAATTGGAATGTCCACATAAATTTACGCTGAGTTGCTTGGCCTTTGTGATCAACTCTTTAAAGAAAGATTTGAAGCTGCCATATTTCCCACTTGGAAGCGATGGTGCAGTCTTCTGTCTGCCTTCTGAGACATTAGCAGCTGGTTGGTAGTGCCAAATCTAATGTGGTGCAGCCAGCGAGGCAGAATGATGTACCTTGGTGCACTACCGCCACACAATTCCAATGATCCACCTTCAATACTGACCTTCAGTACCGTCTGCACAGGGCGTGCCATTCTCCCAATAACTTTGTGCAGTGCCACTTGTTCTGGTTTCCTCTCACAACACATGTTTTAGGCCGGGGAGTTGATTAGCCATTGCAGATTAACTCCAGGATTAGGGTGGCCATTCCAAAAAGAGGTCACGGTCATAGGTTACCATATATACACATACAGTGTGTTTGCATTTGTTGTTTTTGCAATACAGTTTATATTTTATCAAAAAATAAATATTTTTTGAAATACATTGTATATATGGTAATCTATGACCATGCCCTCCTTTTTGGAAATTTAGAAATGGCCACCCTACTCAGGATTGGTGGGTGGTAGAATTGATAGGAATGTAGAGAGAACAGACTATTGGAAATGTAGTGGGAGAATGGGATTGCTGTGAGCCAGCAAAAATTCAATGGGCTGAATGGCCTCCTCCAATGCAGTATGATGAATGTAAAATCTGACAATAAATTATTCACTTTTCTCAGATTGTGTTTAGCTTCAGATTCCAGCATCTGCAGTATCTGCATGTCTACAGAAATATTTCATTAAGATTTCATTTTAATTTTATACAAAAGATCAGACAGGAAATAAAACCATTAATTTGTTTGTTGCTTTGCAGCAATGTGCTACACACAGCTCTGAAATAATACCCATTTGGAGTCATTCTCAAGAATAGTTTATTTGGTCCTGAAGGCCTGACTTTAAAAGCACTTCCATTTCTGCCTTTGCCAGTGGAAATGATATCACTGGCGAATACAAAGTGTTCTTCCTGTGCATGGGCTTCCTCTCTTTGATGAAGGAAGTCCGCACTATCTCAGGAACTGTCCTCTTTGCTGTTGTACGACCACCATTTTTGGAGCCGGTTCACGTGCATAGTGAGTGGGCCACCACATGACTCAACCCCCCCCCCCCCAAAGAACCGGCGATGGCCCTCCCAAACCCAAAGTCTTAATCGGTCTCTGTTTGGACCGTCTGCCCCTGCGCTGTGAGGCCTGGACTTCCACCGGTTGGGCAAAGTTTGCATGGACCTATTTCAGACGTTCTACCATGAAGTCTTCCACTTTCCCCTAATGTCCGAAACGAACATGGACCCTTTGTTCTTAAGCAGCTTCAACAGCCCCTCATACGGTATCTGCAACAGTGCCTGGCACACTCCCCCTTTTTACAAAAACCACCTTACAGTTCTTCAGATCTTTGGGCACACAGGTCCGAGTCCATTTGTGCTGCAATGTCAGCATGGGGGCAGGGCACCAAGCTTCACGCGTGGTCTGTCCATGACTGCCACGGGTTCTTCCTCTTGCCCCGTGGGGCTGGGATGAACTCGCCAGATGATGAGGTGTGGTCCATAAAACAACTCGGCTGACGAGGTGACCAGATCTTCCTTGGGTGTTGTGCGGTTTCCGAGTAGGACCCAGGGAAGTTTGTCTACCCAGTTGGACCTCTTCACGTGAGCCATAAGCACCAACTTTAGGTGCCTGTTGAAATGCTTTACTATCACGTTTGACTGCGGGTGATGTTCCCCAAAGGATGGCTAGGGCTGACCACAGGTTGGAAGTGAATTGAGCACTTCTGTCAGAGGTTATGTGGGCCGGTAGTCCAAAGCACGCCACCCAGGTTGCGATCAGTGCTCGGGCGCAGGAGTCGGCGGTTGTGTTGGTGAGTGATCTCGAGAAGTAATTCACAATGGTGAGGAGGTACCATGCTCCTCAGAACAACAGCAGGGGTTCCATGATATCTACATGGATGTGGTCAAAGTTTTGGTGAGTGGGTGCAAATTGTTGTGGTGAGTCTTCGGTGTGCTGCTGTACTTTGGATGCTTGGCACTGCGTCCATGCTTTTGCCCATCCACTGACTTATTTCCTGATCCTGTGCCACACGAACCTGTTGGTGACTATCTGGATGATTGTCCTGATAAAGAGGTGAGCCATCCCATGTATGGAGTATAAAACTCGCCATCTCCATGGTGCCGGGACAATAAGCCGAGGATAACTGGTAGCACAGGAGGGTCTTCCTGCTGGGGACTACTGTTATATCTTGTAGTTGTAAACCCACAGACTGTGGTCCTGTAGCTGGGCGTTTCATCGTCTGCCTGCTGCTCTTCCTCCACTGCTGCAAAGTCTACCCCCGGGACAAAGCGTGGATGGTCAACCTGGAAAGTGCATCTGCCATGACATTGTCCTTCCTCGAGACATAACCATATAACCATATAACCACTTACAGGACAGAACAGGCCAGTTCGGCCCTACTAGTCCATGCCGTAACAAATCCCCACCCTCCTAGTCCCACTGACCAGCACCCGGTCCATACCCCTCCAGTCCTCTCCTATCCATGTAACTATCCAGTCTTTCCTTAAATGTAACCAATGATCCCGCCTCGACCACGTCTGTCGGAAGCTCATTCCACATCCCCACCACCCTTTGCGTAAAGAAATTTCCCCTCATGTTCCCCTGATGATTTTCCCCCTTCAATCTTAAACCATGCCCTCTAGTTTGAATCTCCCCCACTCTTCATTGAAAAAGCCTATCCACGTTTACTCTGTCTGTCCCTTTTAAAATCTTAAACACCTCTATCAAGTCCCCTCTCAATCTTCTATGCTCCAGAGAAAAAAGCCCCAGTCTGCACAACCTTTTCCTGTAACTCAAACCTTGAAATCCTGTCAATATTCTCGTGAACCTTCTCTGCACTCTCTCTATTTTGTTTATATCTTTCCTATAATTTGGTGACCAAAACTGTACACAGTACTCCAAATCTGGCCTCACCAATGCCTTGTACAATTTCATTATAACCTCCCTACTCTTGAATTCAATACTCCGATTAATGAAGGCCAACATTCCAAATGCCTTCTTCACCACACCTTCTACCTGAGATTCAGCCTTGAGGGTACTATTTACCACAACTCCTAAATCCCTTTGTTGCTCTGCACATCTCAATAGCCTACCATTTAATGCATATGACCTATTTAGATTTGCCTTTCCAAAATGTAACACTTATCTGTATTAAATTCCATCAGCCATTTCTCAGCCCACACCTCCAGCCTTCCTAAATCACCTTTTAATCTACGGTAATCTTCCTCACTGTCCACAACACCACCAATCTTTGTATCATCCGCAAACTTGCTTATCCAATTCTCCACCCCTACTTCCAGATCGTTAATATATATAACAAACAATAGTGGACCGAGGACCGATCCCTGAGGAACTCCACTAGTTACCCGTATTCAGAGATGTGGGACATATGTCACTGCTGGCATGCTGACCAAGAAACGGACCTCTTAGCGAACACGGAAATCAATGGCTTGTGGTCTGTAAAAATCTGTAAATGGCCTTCTTTCTAAGAAGTATCTGAAATGTTGGATGGCCAGGTACAGCACCAACAACTCCCATTCGAAGGCACTGTACTTAAGTTTGGGCTGAAGGTGTCTGCTGAAGAATGGTAGGGGTTTCCAGCACCCTTCGATCAACTGTTCCAACACCCCACCAAATGCCTTGTAGAGGTGTCCAATTTGAGGGAGGTCCGGATGTCTGTCCTGGGATGGGTGAGCAGTGTGGTGTCTGCTGGGAATTCCTTTGCTTGCACGAAAGTGGCTGTGGAGGCATCATCCCGTGATGTCTTTGGCCTTGCCCAACATAAGAGCGAACAAGGGGAGCATCATGTGGGCTGCTGAGGGGATGAAGATGTGACAGAAATTCACCATGCCAATGAACTCCTGCAGGCCCTTGACAAACTTGGGCCTGGGAAATTGTTGGATGTATCTACTTTAGCTGTCAGTGGCATCACGCCATCTTTGGTAATCTTGTGGCGCAGGAAATCAATGGTGTCAAATCCCATTTGGCATTTAGCCAGGTTGATCATGAGGCCAAACTCACTCAGGCGGGTTTGCAGAGGTGAGACAAATGTTCCTGGCAACTGCTGCTGGCTATCAGGATATCATCCAGATAGATGAACGCAAAGTTCAGGTCACAGCCCACAGTGTCCATTAGCCACTGGACGTCTGTGCAGCATTCTTCAAGCCGAATGGCTTGCGGAGGAACTCAAACAAGCTGAATGGGGTGATGATGGTTGTCTTGGGGATGTATTCGGGGTCTACAGGGATCTGATGGTATTCCCGGATGAGCTCTACCTTGGAAAAAATGCTTGCCACATGCAGGTTCACTGCGATATCCTGTATTTGTGGCACAGGGTAGCAGTCTGGAGTGTAGCCTTGTTCAGCTGGTGGTAGTCCTCACATGGTCTCCAGCCCCTGGCTATCTTGGGCACCATGTGCGGGGGAGGCCCATGGCTATCGGATCGCCGTATGATCCCCAATTCCTCCATCTTCTTGATCTCCTCCTTTGCTAGGCAGAGCTTGTCCAGGGGAAGTCTCCATGCTCTGGTGTGGAGTGGTGATCCCTGTGTAATATGTGATGCTGCACTCCATGCTTGGACTTGGTTGATGTGAGCTGTGGGGCCAGCACCAATGGAAATTCCGCCAGAATCCAGGTGAACTCATCTTCTGAGAGTGTCATGGAATGCAGGTGTGGGGCTGGTAACCTGGCTTCACCCAAGGAGAATGTTTGGAACATCTTGGCATGCACAAGTCTTCTCTGAAGATCGGCCAGCTGGCTGTGCACTCACAGAAAGTCTATCCCCAGGAATGGTTGGGTCACGGTAGTCAATGTGAAGTCCCACGTGAATTTGCTGTTTCCAAAATACAGCTGTACTGTGTGGGTGCCATAGATTCATATCGCACTGCTGTTTTCTATCCTCAGAGTGGGTCCAGTCTTCCTGCTGTGGGTGTCATGCCCTATTGGCAGCAAGACACTGATCTCTGTTCCTGTGTCAACCAGAAAGCGGTGTCCAGACTGTTTATCCCAGACGTATAAGAAGCTGTCTTGGTGGCCAGTCGCCGTAGCCATCAGCACCGGCTGGCCATGCTGTATCCCAGGAACGTCCAGGGTGGGAGACACCACTGCTCGCTTGGTTGTGAGTGTTCCATTGCTGGGTCTGATCTGGCCTGTTGCTGCTTTTGTGGCCTCGTAAATTTCCCAATGGCAACTGCGCTCTCCTTCTTGGCCCTCCACAGCACATATGCCCAGGCTGCCATCTTCCAGCGGTCGCTGAAATCAGCGTCGGCCAGTAGTAGGTGTATGTCCTCAGGTAGCTGGTTCAAGAATGCCTGCTCAAACATGACGCAGGATGTGTGTCCTTCAGCCAGGTTCAGCATCTCGTTCATCAATGCTGATGGGGGTCTGTCACACTTTGAAAGGCCTAATGTCCTTATGAGCAGCTTTTTAAATGCTGCATATTTTCCCTCTTCTGGGGGTGATTGTATAAAGTCTGAGACTTGGCTTGCGGTCTCCTGGTCAAGGGAACTTACTACATAATGGTACCGCATCGAGTTTGAGGTTACTTGCCAGATTTGAAACTGTGCTTCAGCCTGGTTGAACCACACGCGTGTCTGCAACGTCCAGAAGGTTGGTAGTTTCAACACGACTGTGTGTATGGATGAGTCAGTAATCATTGGTCCAAATAGCGTCATGGACCACTGGGGTCACCAATTGTAGCAACATGCTACCCACGGCGCTGAAGTAATGACAATGTGCACGTTTGGAGTCATACTCAAGAATACTTTATTGGCCCGCAGGCTTGACTTTATGTGCACTTCCGTTTCCACCATTGCCAGCGGAAATGATATCACCGGCGAATACAAAGGATTCTTCCCGCGCATGGGCTTTCTCTCCTCAGTGAAGGAAGCCCCATGCCATCTTGGGAGTCAGTCTCTTTGCCGATCTGCAACTGCCATTTTGGGAGCCAGTTTGTGTGTATAGTGAGTAGGCCACACCACTTCCTTATTTAAAATCAAAAATTAAGCAGCTGTGATTTTGTTTTGTTCCATGTCCTTTCATATGTACTTTGTCTATTTAATCCTTCAGATAACATTTTCAATATATGTTCAGTATAGTCGCTTGCTTAGAAGCAACAATTCTATGAGCTGTTTCTTAATTGATGTCCTTAAAATTGGAATTTGGCGATGGGGAATTAAATCAGTAAATTCTGTGGACACCGTGGTTGAAGTAAAAACACAAAATGCTGGAGAAGCTCAGCAAGTCAAACCATGTCCTTTATGTAACAAAGATAAAGATATATAACTGATCTACCTTGATGAAAGACTCAAGCCTGAAGCGTTGGTTATGTACCTTTGCTACATAAAGGACATGGTGTGACCAGCTGAGCTTTTCCAGCATTTTGTGTTTCTATTGTGTAAGAATGAACTGTGTCATGTGTTATGACCAATGTTAAGTTATTAGTTGAATTATCCCTGCCACTGATCATCAATGCCATCTGCCATTACTGCCAGTTCAATCTCCTGGAACATTTGTCGGAACCAAAACACCTGAGCGCTTGTCAGCTTGGCATATTGTGGTGTTTATCTTGACAAATCCAGCAATGTCAGCCACTGTGCATCTTTGCATTAATGCCCAAAATCCAGCATATTTGTGCCAAGATTAGCAGCTGTGCTGTTACCTCTGCCATCCATGCCAAGGCTGTGAACACATATAGTCATGCTGTATTTTTGTTTTTTGCAATGCACTCATAACATTGACACTGTTGGCATCCTTCTTTCACCTTCATCAAACCTCATATGGTTCCCAATTAGCCTGTACTCCTTCCTCCTTCTTCTCCTCCTCCCCCTCCCACCATTGTTTTCAGGCTCTTATTTATTCCACCTGTTTTTCCACAATCCCGAAGAAGGGCTCAGACCCGAAACAATCGGTGAGAAGCAGAATATTTTCACACATGTTTTGCTCCACTGACATAAATTCCATCCCATAATTTTTCCACCAGGACCCTTACACATTTTTATGGAGCAGCTGCAGTCTAAATTGACCGCAGGCACTCCTTTAAGAAATGGACCTAATGAATACGATGTGCCCTCTCCAACAAACTCCGCAACACAGGAAGGCTATGTAAAAGACTCCTGTGTAAATGAGATATTGGACCATGCCGGAGGTCAGCTGTTTCTGTGTAAAAAGTCACTATTGATGGTCTTTTACTTCCTGTGTAACCTGCTGAGTATCTCCAGCACTTTCAACCCCATCGTTTGCAGTTCTTGCAGTTAGCTCAAAACCACTCAGCTTTATTGTTGCTTAACTGCTCAATTTCATACTTCCTTCATTTCCCACAGAAGGTATTTTGTAGATGAAGAGTAGGTGGAATTTTGCAATGCTATCATGGTATTGTTGAAAATATAAATAAATTGAAGAGATTTAAGAGTGAAAGCATGAGAAGCAAGTGTCCCTGTCTACATTGGAAAAGCAGTGCAACTTTAGCTTATAGTTGTAGCAAAAACAGCGTTATGCTTTCAATATAGATCAACAAGGGGAAAACATTGAAAAATAATTGTTGGATGAGCTGCGTCAATTACTGGATTAAAAATAAGGGCCAAAACCAATGTGAAAAATAAATAGAATTTCTATAGATTGAGCCAAAGGCAGAGGTTGATGATATGCTGCTATTCAGACCAACAGATACCGACCGGAAGACAGTGGAAGATAGGAGATTCAACAAATTAAACACAGAAAAAGAATGGGAGAATTTAAATGTTAGCAAAGAGAGGAAAGGGTTCTTTCTCTTCCAATACAAAATATACCCATCTCCAGACCAGAAAGGAGAAGCAAAAAGGCAACACAACTATGCAAATAACATAACATGAATGACAAAAAGTAGAAGTGGGGAAAAAAATTGCTCAAGATAAATATAATTCAGGGAAGAAGAAGAAACATCAGGCATTATGATTTGGAAACTAGTAAATAAAAAAAAAACAATTGGTGGGAATTACTTCAAATGGCAATTAAAAGACCATGGACTGTGGTCCTTCCTCTAGTGTTGACTATGCAACTGTTGTGGCCTGCGCATGGAGACGTGAACGGGCCCACAAAATAGCTGACTGGTGCAGCCACCGCCAGGACCTGGGAGTGACACTGGCCATCATCCCAGGTGACCTTGGCATAGCAGGAAGATGGAGAACTCTGTTGGGAATGCCAGCCAACCTGAGGTTGGCACTCCAATGATGCACGCCCCTGACGACAGTGCCAGGGGCCCATATAAGCAGAGCTACCAGTGATTTTGACACCTCGTGTGTGTGTTTTCTTTCCATGCTCATCGTAATGCAACTATATATTTATCTTTCTATCCTCTCATATTTATAATCTTCTTCTGTCTTGGTGTAGTGTGGTAATTTAAAGTATGCTATTGTTGTTGAGCTTATGTACCTGTTTGGCTACAGCAAGTAAAACTTCTGTAAAATTTCTGTGATTTTCCAAAGGAACATTTTTTCTGAAAAATGGTGAAGAATCATGACAGGAGCTGCTTTTGCAAACTGAAGTTGACCAAAAAACAGCTGTTTTGACTTTCATCCTGCCTGAGCCCATTTTATTCTTCTATACATTCCCATTAACCCATGCCCCCCTCCCACCCCCACTCCCACCAAAAATGAAGGCAAAACTCACCCCATCTACTGCTGGTACCGAGATAGGGGTGAGTGGCAGAAGAGGTGTATGTGCGGGGAACTCAGGCTAAGATGCACCAAATTAAACTCCTTGATGCCATTTTGTGTTGAGACATGGGATGGCCTCCAATTTTTTGCCTTACAACTGAATTGAAGAAGCCTTGAGGATGTGTGGCAGCAAAGGTTGAAAGGCCTTATGTCAAAGGTTCAGGAAATGTCCTGCACACTTGCATCAGATCAGCACAATGGTGGAGCTTGTACACCCGCTTCCACACAGCTCCAGCAACCTAGGTTCAGTCCTGACCTCTGGTGCTGTCTCTGTGGAGTTTGCATGTTTTCTTTGTGAGAGGGTGTGCGTGCTTTCCTGCCACATTCCACACATGATGATGTTAATTATCCACTGTACATTTTTCTTTGTCAGCAAGTGACAGAAATTGAAGGGGACAAGGGTTATGGGAATGTAGAAAGAATGAAACAGGTTAGTGTAAGCGTAAGCAAAAAGAAAACAGAAGGGCTTGTTTCTTTGCTTCATTTCTATGACTGTGACCTCTCAAATGAGCAATCTAAATATATCAAGAACAACAGAAATGAAGACTGCAGATGCTGGAATCTAATGCAATAGAAATCTGCTGGAGGAACTCAGGCAGCATCCATTGAGGGAAATGGACAGTTGATATTTTGGATCGGACATCCGCTTCTGTACAGAGAAAGGAGACAGGAAATTTTAAAGAGGAGAGGGAGAGGTATCAGCAGGTGGTAGGTGGACAAAGGAAGGGTGAAGATTGATGGAGGGAGGTGGAGAGCAGGAGAGGTGGAGTTGGGAGACAGAGGCAGGAGAGAGATAGGTGGAAGCAGGAGAAGGAGAAAAATGGCCGACAGGATGCTGAAGGAAGGAGACTGGATCAATGGGGGCAGATGGGAGTAATGGGGAAAGGGATATGGTGGGAGCTGTTTGTGGTGGTGGGCAGGTGGAGAAGAAAGGATCTGGGTCTGGGGAGGTCAGGTGGTTTGTAAAGGTGTTAGAGGACCTGGATGAGAGAAAGATGAGAGAGGATGATTTGAAATTGGACAAAGAACACAGTCTGAAATGGCTTGGCTGCCTGTACTCCTGGACCAGTTTCCTTAAGTTTATTATTCCTATTCTTCCATGTTGAGGTGCAGATGGGCTCCTTGTTATCCCAAACAAAATGCACCACCTCACACTTCATGATTTGAAATCTGTTGTTAGTTACTCACTTGTTATTAATGCTTAGTAGTATTTTCCTTTATTTTGATCCATCCTTCTGTTTGTATAGTTAAACCTCCTTAGTGTCATCAGTAACATCCAAACTAATTTGTCTTGTAGTCAGATAAGTGGTGAATATAACCAGTTCCGAGCCAACCTTGTGCACCATTACATCTCCTCTGCAGCCAGCTTGGATAATTACTCTCAATCCCTGTTCAGTTTTATAGTCAGGTTTCTATAAGCAGAGTGCAAATAAAACTTGAGGGGATCTGTAAACATTGAACTATTTGTGCTTTTTGCAGCAATCATAAAGCAGGAAAGTAATGCCCTTACACTATGGAGCATGTTGTAAACCTGAGCCTTTGATCAATTTTTTTACATGATGCGTGATTGCCCTGGCCTTAATGCAGTACATTATCCAGAGGTCATGAAAGATCCCATAGGAATGCCAGCCTTCCTTTCTGTACAGACCCTGTCAATCTGCAAAAGTGTGTAGCGTCTCAAGGCCATGATATTGCCCACACTGCTACTATCTGCGTCAGGCAAACCATCCTGAAATTTCTCCAACACATTGGGCAATCAGTTGCAACAAAGCAGCTTAAAATGTATTAATTCTGCTAATTATTTCAGGCAATTTGCAGCTCTGTTTGTGTGGTCTTTTTAAATGGGATGTGCTGGCTGGCTCAAGGGGCTTGTTTAATGTCTATTACAATGTTTATAGAAAACATTAAACCGCACTATGATTGTTGTGATTAGTGACTTGGGTAGGAGGCACCTCGGAGACTGTCCAATCACACTTTAAAAATAATATGCTCCTGTAGCGGCTGCTACACACACAGAAACATGTCACAGGACACGGTGGAGGTTTCAGTTGAACTGTTTATTGAATTTCGTGCATGCCCCTTTAAGGCCAACGGAAGTTCTGCCCTGCGCAGCGGTGATGTCATCACGTTGCCCGGGGTGCGAGCTGTGGCCTAAGCCACGAGGCAATCAGTAACCCCCGACGGGGCCAGCTTCCTGCAGCTGCCCCGCCAGCGTGGCGATGTAAGTGGGCCGGTTTGCTCCAAGAGATGTGTGCCACCACACAACCCCGCCCCCCCCCCCCCCCCCCAGAACCGACTTATGTATCTCGTTGCTTGGGCAGCCGCCCCCTCCGCTTAGGTTGGGCCATCTGCATGGATTGGTCTAAGTCCATGTACGCTGGCTTAAGTCTGTCGACCATAAATAATTCTTCCCTGCCCTCAATGTCTAGACAAAAAGTGTTTCCCGATTGGTGGAGGACCTTGTAATTGCCCTCGTACGGGCGCTGCAGGGGGGGGTCGGGTGTGAGCCACTGTGGACAAAGACGTACTCCAGTTCCTTGGGGATATTCGCCGGGTTTTTGCCGTGGTGGGGTTGGTGATGGAGGTGCCAGCGAGGCAAGTTTGTGGCAGAGGTCCATAAGCAGGGTTGGGTTCTCACCTCCAGATTCTGTGCCTGCTCCGAAGAACTCCCCTGGTAGCGACAGCAGTCCACCGTAGACGAGTTCCGCGGATGAAGCCTGGAGGTCCTCTTTTGGAGCTGTTCGAATGCCAAGCAGGATCCATGGCAGTTCGTCTGTCTAATTGGATCCTTTTAGCCATGCCATGAGAACTGCCTTAAGGTGCCGATGGAAGCCCTCTATGAGTCCATTCTCCTGGGGATGATAAGCTGTGGTGTGGTGGAGCTTGATTCCCAAGTGGTTTGCCAGTTGTACCCAGAAGACAGAGGAGATCTGGGCGCCTTCTCGCTGGTCATGTGGGCTGGTACGCCGAACTGGGTGACCCAATTAATGAGCAGTACTCGGCAGAAGTGTCTTTGATGGAGATGGCTTCCTGCCACCTCGTCATCCGGTCGACCACAGTCAAGAGTTAGCAGGCATTCCCAGACACTAGTAGGAGGCCCATTATATCAATTTGGATATGGTCAAACCTCCTGGCTGGCGGGTCGAAATGTTGTATGGGGGCTCTGACATGGCACTGGACTTTAGAGGCTTGGTAGTGCCTGCAATTCCTCACCATCTGGTCCACTTGTTTCTTTAATCCATGCCAGACGAAACGTTCCACCATCATGCATACCGATGTCTTGACTGAGGGTTGGGCCAGGTCGTGAATAGTCCAGAACACCCCCTGCCTCCGCTATGGGGGAACTACCAGTTGTGGTGAGCTGGTCGAGATATCACACAGAACCATGTTGTGGCTGCCCGGCAGCTTCAAGTCCTCGAGGAACAGGTCGGTGATGACGGTTCGGAAGGCCTGCATCTCTTTATCCTCTCTCTGGGCCTGAGCTAATTGGGCATAGTTCAGGCTGGGGGACAAGTTGTGGATGGTGGGTCTGGAGAGTGCATTGGCGATGACGTCCTTACCCATTGGTGGTGAACTCTGAGATGTAGGAAAGGTGTCGCTGCTGGTGTGCCGACCAAGGATCCTTAGCCATGGCGAGGGCCTGAGTGAGTGGCTTGTGGTCCATGAAGGTGGTGAACGGTCTGCCCTCCAGGAAATAGTGGAAATGCCTGATAGAGAGGTACAAGGCCAGGAGCTCCCTGTACTTCAGCTCGGGCAGTTGGAGGTGCCAGATGAAGAACGCCAGCAGGCGCCACTGTCTGTTGACTTCTTGCTCAAGAATGCCCCCGATGGCTGTGGTGGATGTGTCCACCAAGAGTGCTGTGTGGGCGTCGGGTCGGTGGTGGGCCAGTAGGGTGGTGCTAACGAGGGCAGTCTTGGTCTATGTGAAGGCTGTCTCTACCTCTTTCGACCATTTAAGTGTCTTTTGCTTCGCTGAGATCAGGGCAGACAGTGGCCGCATTATGTGGGTGGCTCCCGGGATGAAGCGGTGGTAGAAGTTACAATCCCGGTGAACTCCTTGGGTGTGTGCAGCTTGGGGAACTGCTGTATAGCCTTGACCTTGTCCTCTGACTGTGGTGCCCCATCCACGGTGATGGTATGGCCCAGAAACTGTAGCGACTCCTTCCTGAACTGATATTTGGCCACTTTGATGATGAGGCTGAATTCATTGTGCAGAGATGGCTCTGGGGCTCATTGTGTTCTCGACTGGCGATGAGGATGTCGTAGAGATAGATTAACATGAAATCCAGGTCTCTAACCACTGCCTCCATGAGCCGCTGGAAAGTTTGGGTTGTGTTCTTCAGGCCAAAGGGTATCTGCAGGAATTCGAAAAGGCCGAATGGGGTGATGATGGCAGTTTTGCCAATATCATCCGGGTAGCCCCTCAACAAGTCGACATTCAAGAAAACCTTGGCATGTAGGTTGGCCGTTGTGATAGTACAGATCTATCACCAATGTACATAGTGTATATAGTTACTATATCTAGACTGTGCTTACAGCGATTGGCTGAGAGCTAAGCCATACCTATTGTCTGGGCCTTAAAGGGTTGTGTCCCTAGCCAGGTCGGATCATTCCGGACTGGTCGGCCACCTGTGAAGAGCTCCTGTCTTTTGCTAATAAAAGCCTTGGTTTGAATCAACAAGTCTTTGGTTCTTTCGACGAGCTCTACAGGCGTGAAGTCCTATATGTGGGGGATGGGGTACCAGTCAGGCGTGGTTGCGTCATTGAGCCGACAGTAGTCTCCACACGGGAGCCAACCCTAGAGGCCTTTGTGATCAAGTACAGGAGAGAGGCCCACAGACTGCCCAACCTGCGGACTATGCTGAGTTCCTGGAGGCGGGAGAACTCTTTCGCGAGCTGCAGTTTCTCCGGCAGCAGTCGTCTGGCTTTGGCGTGGGGTTGGGGTCCCTGTGTGGTGGACACCGTGCTTGGGCATGGTGGTGGTGAATTGTGGCCTTAGAATGTCGGGGAACTCATCTCGGATGTGGGAGTACTCATTCCTGGGCATGCAGATGATGGCTATCCCGGGGCTGTGCGCACTGGAATGCTTGAGTCGGAGGGTCTGGAAAGTACAGGCATGCACGGGTCTCTTGAACTTCAGGTTGACCAGCAAGCTGTGCACTTGGAGGAAATCGGCTCCTAGCAGTGCAGTTCTCACAGTGGCCAGCAGGAACTTCCAGCAGTATTTGTGTGGCCCGAGGTGTACCTGAATGGTCCCTGTGCCAAAGGTCTTTATGTCTGTGCTGTTCGCTGCCCTCAGGGTCAGCCTCGTGCTCTCGTGCAGAATTTGAGGGTGGTTGGGGAAAGCACGCTCAACTCTGCTCTGGTGTCCACCAGGAAACGCCATCCATTGGTCTTGTCGACCATGTGCAAGAGGCTGTTCATGTGGCTAGCCTTTGCAGCCGTCAGCGGCGGCTGGCCTGGTTGTTTCCCTGGTACGAGCAGTGTTGGCAGCACTTGCAGGCTTGGGCTCCCCAGCGTTGGTGGTAGAAACACCAGGTGGTTTGGTGTTCCTCTGGTTTCTGCCTGGGGACGGGCTGTGGTTGGCTGGGTCCAGGGCAGGTAACCTGATTCATGGCGGTCTTGTTCTCCCGTTTGGTTCTCCACAGCACATCAGTGCGGTTTGCAACAATCCAGGTGTCCGAGAAATCCTCGTCCGCTAGTAGGAGCTGGATGCCTTCTGGTATTTGTTCCAGGAAGGCTTGCTCAAACATCAGGCATGGTTTGTTGCCTTCTGCCAGTGCAAGCATTTCGTCCATTAGCACGGAAGGGGCTCTGCCCCCAGGCATCAACCTGGCCGTGCGCTACCGATGGAAGAGACTGACGGTGCCAAGGAGGACTTTGAGGGCGACATACTTGACCTCCTCTGGAGGATCGTGGATCAGGTCGTCCACTCTGGCTGCAGTTTCTTCATCAAGGGTGTTCACCGTATGGTTGAACATCGTGGAGTCCAAGGTAATCTGTCTGAGATGAAACTGCGCCTTCGCTTGCCTGAACAACGTGCGAGATCAATGGGTCCAAAAGGGGGATAGTTTCAATGAGATAGTGCTGATGGCTGACGGATCCATGGTTGGAGACCAGATAATGTCTGGGTTCTGCAGGGTCACCAAAGTAGCAGCTCCTACACACACAAAAACACACTACAGGACACGGTGGAGGTTTCAGTTGAACTGTTCATTTGGATTTTGCGTGCGCCCCTTTAAGGCCATCAGGAGTTCCGCCCCGCGCAGAGATGACATCATCACGTTGCCCGAGGCGCAAGCTGTGGCCTAAGCTACGAGGCAATCAGTAAGCCCCAATGGCGCCATCTTCCTGCAGCTGCTCCGCCAGTGAGGGGATGCAAGCAGGGCTGGTTTGCGCCGCCAGACTCCATTCTAATTGGGAATTGAGTTAACTTCAGCCATGAAACAGATAGACCAGTAACTATCACTGAATCACAGGAACTCAAGCATTGACATTATATCTACCCCAGTGACACTTTCATAATTTGTTCACAGGGTGGATGTTTATGAAAATTCCTTCATTGTTTTATTGTGTTTTTCCATTCAAATACTTCTCGTTGGCAAATTGTGCTGATGCCAAGGAACTTGTTTTGAAAAATGCACACAATTTTGATTGTTGAGGATATGTGAATAAGACTGAAGTGTCAATCAAGAAAGATCTGATGGGAAATCCAAAGACTTAGTTATCTCTGCACAGAACTGTGCTGGGAGGAAAATGTTTTGACAAATGATGCAGATTTAAACCCCATCTCCACTGTCTTGTGCATCATGTAGAACAAGGAATGTCATATCTTAGCTGCAGTTAAAATCAAAGGAGGAGTCACTGCTTGCCTGTTTTTGGGCAACTCAGCAGGAGGAGGTCACTGATTTTCATTCCCACATCAAGGCAGGGTCAGATTTTTACAGAGAAAATGATCTAGGGTTTTCACTTTGCAATGAACTCTTGGCTCCTGACAAATGTTGACATTCATTTAATCTGGCATGCAATGTTTGCTGTAATTTATTTCCAAAGTACGTGAGTTATCCAACACCTAACCATGATCTTCCAAAGATTTTTTTTTCCAAAATTGTGCTCCAAAGTTCAGCTGATTAAAATAACCTCTGTGAGCCCTTGAATTCTTCTTTCAGGACTATCATTTCCCCCCCCCCCCCCCCACCTCATCCCTGTGTATCTGGAAGCAGCACCCTCACCACAGGTCAGTGGTGTAGACTTTGGTTCCACACTACAAATCAAGAGACTGAACGTGGCCTGATTCTGCTGGTTGAGTGCTGAGCTCTGAGATTCTGGTTTATGGATCTCATGCCAAACTGAGGCAATGTGCTCCTACAGGTTTATGTTGAAAATTCCACAGAATTATTCATAAAAACAGAGGGAAGACCCCTCCACACAACCATCTCCACCAAAACAGTCATTTACATCAGCATTTATGAGATAGTCCTGTGTGTTAAATTGGCTATCGTTTTTCCTCACTACAACAAAAATATTTTGTTTGTGGTCATGAAGTTTATCGAGTTATGAGAGGTGATAGAGAAATGCAGTCTTCTTTTCTTTGTTCTATCTTTCTTTCTCAGGACCATCAACATTTCAGTAGGTTAAGTAACTCCGACTGTTTAAAAAGAATGATGGAATTACTATTGCAGAAATGTTATGTTCAGGAGAATGTTTTATCGTGTCACAAATAAATCTACAGTGTTTCATTCAATTATTTGCAGTAAATTTGTTCATGCAGTATTAGGAATGTTGCTTAAAAGAATATAAGAAAAATAAGGTGAGTTAGACACCTTTGGCATTGGGGTTCAGGATGACTTGCTTCCACTCTGGTTCAGTGGATCTCAAAGCCATTGGCTGTTGTAATTAAATTAACCCTCCTGGCACTGAGCTATTTATTTCTGCTAATAGCCTGGACTGGAACCTCCAGCACTATAAAGGTGTCATATGTTCTTTGTTATCCCTCTTTGCCTGCTTGGGACCACCCCACTTCACTCCAGTCCTAGAAATTTGGAAGGGTGCTGGACAAACTGTTGGTAAAATGTGCATTGTTAAAGGGGTTGGGAGCATTTAATTAGTGTCCCTTGTGGCCTGCACTGAGTCAAGGGATGGAGGGGCATTGTTGTGATTTTTTACCTTGATCATTGTATGTACCAGTTTGTAGTATGTGTGTATTAATTGTTCGCATGATATTTTTCCCACATTTGTTATTAATTGTACTCATGTTTCACTGCCGATATTACTTTCCCATGGTTGCTGTAAACTGTGTGTACACACGCACTACATCTGTTATCATTTCCCACACTTGCCTTCTGTAAATAAAATCTTTCACTACAAAAACTGTGTGTCCAGAGTCCTTACCTTTGAGACCTACCAAACTTGTTTCCTCACTCACAATAGTGCCCCATCTGCTTTTTTAAAAATATTTTATTTAAGAATTTTAAAACCACATCCAGGTATACATCTTAAATAAAACTACAATGGTTTTGCAATACTTTTATTAATTGCTTTAGAGTGCTCCAAAGAACCAGTTTGGAAACTTTCCATCCACCATTGAGGGCAGGGTTTGTGAAATTAAGTTACACATTAGCCAAGATGGTGGAGGAGAACTAGGGACTAAATGCCTTCTGCGCTTCTGCAACTGAAGAAGCATGGTTGTAGCTCCTTAGAGGGGCTGCTGGGTGAATTCTTCAATGGGATTCAATGCTTTCCAGCAGGATACTGAACCTGCAGAAACTCCCACAAAGAAATAACGATGACGTTTATTTCCATAAACATAGTATAGTGTACACATGCATCAAAGTTCTTACTTGCTGCAGTCTTCTTACATATCAGTTGGCCTCAGTGATGACATCAGTGGCTAATCAGTGCAACTGCTCCCAACCTCAGTGATTGGCATAAGGCTAGACCAATTAAATCAGCCCTGGTCACATGTGAGCTCCAGCCCAAACAATGAACATTCTAAAAGAGGCTCCCCTTTCTTAATTCTGATCTGGATTGGGTGTGTAGAACAACCGCTTCACTGCTGCCTGGTTAGCATTCATTTAGAGATCGACCGACGTGCAGTGAAAATCGTAATTTTCAACATTCCCTGAAAGTGAGAACCTGCAGAAAATGAGGCCACTTGGAACAGAATAAACATCCACCTAACCTCTCTCATTCATTCAAGTTGGTAAATTATGCCAGTCTGGATAACTAGCTTTCAGTTATGTCTGAACAATAACTTCCCAGATAAAACACAAACTTTATTTATCTCAGCATTTTTTTCAAAATGTAACTATTTTTTGATCTTAATGGCTTAAAAAAATTATTAAAAAAACATTTGCATTGGGAAGGATGACACCAGCAATGAAAATTTCTGAGCAAGGACACATTCCTTCTCTGGCATTCAGGTATTAGACTTGAATTATAGCAAATGATTATCACTGTCACCTTGCCTGAAGCAATGATGTTCAGTTTTTTACAGAGCTATCAAAATCCCGCTGTGTCAGAGATTAGCATAATTTCAGGTTATTGTCAACCACACAAGGGTATTGCTTCAATTCACATCTTAGCTATTCTCTCTTTTCTAAAACAGAAGAAAATTGAGAAAGAGAAAACAAGTGTTATGTGTGTAATTTGTTATCGAATTAATGTCAGCACCAATGCATTTTTGATTGGAACATTAAGTCCTCATGCACTTATATATCCACAGTGACTTTAACACTAGTTTAAAGTAAGTGCTGTTTTACTCTGGAACTGTGTTCAGAATATCAGAGTGAAATATCTGTATATATGCTGTCTCCATTCTTCTTTACCATTATCTTATTGACAAGGATGTATATGAAGCTTTATATCCAGCTATTGGAGGTGACTCAAAACCACAGGCAAGGTAAACCATGAAATAAGAATTCAAGCTGGAATTAAGCCCTTTGATGCAAATTTTGAGAAATAGGCTTTGAAGTTTATTCAAATATTTTATGGAGAATGCTTTATGGATTGAAGCGTTCAAAGTGTTTATAAATTTGCTAACCTCACCTGATATTGCAAGAGTTGTTTGCAAATGAGATTTTTCATCTTTGAAGGTAAAATCAGGTATTGTTTCTGATCTTAGACAAACACAAAAAATGCAGATGCTGGATCTTGACTGAACAATGGGCTGCTGGAGGAGCTCAACAGGTCAGACAGCAGGCAGGGGTAGAAATGGTTAGTCAATGTTTCGAGTTTGGACACTTTATCAAAAGGTTGGTTCTTATTTTGTGGCTGATTCCGATCACTATCCAGGGATACACTATTTTGTTTCAAACAAATGTCAATCATACCAGTGCCCAAGAAGAGTGCAGTAACCTGCCTTAATGACGTGACCAGTAGCACTTACATCAACAGTGATGGAGTGTTTTGAAAGGCTGATGATGAAGCAGATCAGCTCCTGTCTGAGCAGTGACATTGATCCATTCCAGTTCACCTATCACAGCTACAGGTCTGTGGCAAATGCCATCTCACTAGTTCTAACAAAGCCCTGGAACACCTGGTCAGCAAAGATGCGTACATCAGGATGCTCTTTATCAACTACAATTCAGAATTTAGCACCATCATCCCCTCAAAACTGGTCAGCAAACTCCAAGATCTGGGAGTTAACACCCCACTGTGTAACTGGATCATGGATTTCCTCACCTCCAGACCACAATGAGTGAAGATTGGTAGGAACTTCTCCTCCACAATCTCTATCAGTGCCGGAGCACCATGCGTGTTCTTGGCCCCCTGCACTACTCACTCTATACCTAGGAGTGTGTAGCTCAATACGACAATAGCTCCATCTACAAATTTGCCGATGATACCACGGTAGTGGGTAGTAAAAGGAGGGGGATGAATCAGCATAAGGATGGAGACTGAAAACTTGGCTGAATGGTGCACCAACCACAAACTTGCACTCAATATCACCAAAACTCAGGAGCTGATTGTTGACTTCAGGAAAGGAAAGCCAGAAGTATGCAATCCAGTGATCATGGGGGTTCAGAACTGGAGAGGGTGAGCAAATTTAAGTTCTTGGGAGTCTCTATCTTGGAGGATTTTTCCTGGACCCAACACACCAATGGAGTTTGCGGAGGTTTGGTATGACACAGAAATCCTGGAAAATTTATACAGATGTGTGATAGATTGTGTGCTGACTGGTTACATCACAGTCTGGTATGGGAACACCAATACCCCTGAGTGTAAAACCCTCCAAGAGGTAATGGACACAGCTCAAGACATTACAGGCAAAACCTTCCCCACCATTGAGTACATCAACAGGAACGCTGCTGTCAGAGGGCAGCAGTAATCATCAAAGACCCACACGACCAAGCACGTGCTCTGTTCTCACTGCTGCCATCAGGAAAAAGGTTTAGGTGCCACAAGACTCGGACCACCAGGTTCAGGAACAGCTGCTACCCCTCTACCATCAGAATCCTCAACTCAATTAGGTACTCAATTAAGGACTCTTACTTGTGCACTTTATTGATTTTCTTTGCTCTCTTTGTATTGCACAGTCAGTTTGTTTACGATTGTTATCTGTTCATAGTTCTTTTGATTGTTTATATGTTTACGTTGTGTACGGTTTAATTTTTGCACTACCAATTAGTGGCAATTCTGCCGCGCCCACAGGAAAAAGGAATCTCAGGGTTGTATGTGATGTCATGTATGTACTCTGACAATAGATCTGAAAATCTGATTGTACCAAAAGAAACAACTGCTGCATTAAAAAAAAGGGAAATATATGTATTCACTTTAGAGTTGGAGATTTATATGTGAATGTGAAGGTTTTTTTTGTGTTGGAAGAATAAGGAAAGGCAATGTGAACGAGTGTAGTTTTAAAGGTATACAGAATTTGTGAAATTAGTAATTCTATCTAAGGTGTAACAGAATGAAGAGGAGGCATCTTACTTGGTTGTTGCACTTCATCAAACTTCATCTGCTTCCAATAATAAAAAAAAACAGCTGATAAAAAAGCAAACCTTTGATGGTTTTGTAAATGAGCAGAAGTCGTGATGGATTCAACAGCCTCCTCTGTACTGACTATTTTCCACTTGCCAAGCCAAAAATGGAAATCCTAACATTTCGACTCAGTGATAGCCACACAGTAAGGAAGAAAAATGCCTCAAGGTATTAAACAAAGAATCATTCCTCTGGGTAAAATCTACTTCAGCAATACATCTGTGGTGTTGAACTTTTGTTCAAATTGAAAACCTGGTTATCTTTTATCCATTATAAACTGGTCATAGGATACATCTCCAGATTCTATAGCAGAGACAATTTAAATTGATCTGGAGAGTTTCAAATGCAGGAATTGCCAAAAAAAAACCCTCTAAGGATCAGGAGATTCTGGTTTATTCAAAGTGCAGTTGGAAGGCAGAACATGATAGTTTGTGGAGAGGCTGTGTAAATGCCTTTAAGGGGAAACTAGAGAGAGATACATCAGGGGAGCAGTACCAAAGGAGATGCTGATAGGATGAGGGAGTGACTTGGAAGAGGATTGGTGAAGAGTATATGTTCCAATAAATTGCATGTTTCATGTTGGCCATTCTCTGTAATGGAATGAACAATGTTAGTGCTATAGCAGGGTCACTACGATTATAGCTCAGGTTATAGCTGGAGATAGAAAGAACGCTCGCATGCCAAGGGAGTGTAATCGACACTGACTTTATTGGGATGCAGCTCTGCCTTTTATAGGCAGCATGCTTTGTCATCACCAGGGCATGACTTGAGCGAGGCCGGCTGCTGATTGATTCTCCTGGATGCGTGGGGCCAGATTGGACCCCCTGTGATCCGCTGGCTGTGATTGGTCAATTTGACCGCTATTCCTGCAGCCTATGGGAGCAGAAGTTTCATCCCACGTGCTGCCTGCCCGATTGTTGTGTTTGACAACTGTTTGCTGTGTTGGCCCATGGAGTGGGCTGCAGGCCGCTACACAGCAACCCCCCCCCCCCACCCGCCCACCAGAACTGGCGATCAGGACCTGTGCTGTATGGTTGGGTGAGTAATTGCCTGGTTAATGTCCAAATGGGACAGTTTCAGCCAGTTGAGCATGAAGATCTCCTCCCTGCTGCCAGCATCCCACATGCAGGTGGAGCAGTTGTGTCTGATGACGTGATATGGCCCTTTATAAGGCCATTGAAGGCATGGCCGGTGGGCCCCGCGTTGGATGAAAATGTAGTGACAGTTTGCAGAGTTTTTTGGGACAAAGTTGCTGGCTTGCCTGTGAGCTCTGGGCTTAACTGGGGCTAGTAAGCTGAGGCGCTCGCAAAGTCAAGACAGTGTCGCCACCGGGAGCTCCCCTAAGTCCTCGTAAGCTGCCACAAATTCACTTGGGATGACTAGGGGCACCCCATAGACGAGCTTGGCAGAGGATGCCTCGAGATCCTCTTTTGGGACGGTGCAAATGCCCAGCAGCACCCAAGGGAGTTCTTCTGCCATTTAGGTCCAGTGAGTCGGGCCATCAGAGCTGTCTTCAGGTATCTGTGGAACCTCTCCACAAGCCCATTGGCCTGCGGGTGGTATGCTGTGGTGTGGTGGAATTGAGTCCCTAGGGCATTTGTTAAGGCAGTCTACAGCTGGAAGTGAATTGGGCCCCTCCGTCAGATGTTCGGGGACACTGAAATGCGCCACCCAGGTGTTCAGTAATCCCCATGCACACACCTCTGTAGAGATTTCAGGTAGTGGCACCACCTCTGGCCATCTAGTCATTCGGTGAAGCATGGTCAATAGATAATGCACACTTCTGGATACAGGTATATGGCCCACAATGTCTATGTGCATGTGGCTGAAATGGCAGCGTGCTGGTTTGAAAGGCTGTGGAAGGGCTTTAATGTGGGTCTGGACCTTGGATGCCTGGCACTGAGTAAGTTTTGGCTCATTGAGTAATCTCTTTCCAGAGGTTGTACCAGACATACCTGTTGGCCACCGTTCTAACTGTAGTCCTGATAACAGGGTGAGCCAAATTGTGGACCAAATCGAAAATTCGCCTCCTCCATATGACTGGAATGACGGGGTGTGGTTTACCAGTCGAGGTGTTGCGGATCAATGTGTGGTTACCCGGGGCAATCTGTTTGAGTTACAGACCGGTAAGAGCTGTTTGGTACTCCGGTATGTCAGGATCTGCTTGCTCTGCATCTGCCAGGGCCACCTTGTCAATACCTGGGATGGGGTCGTGCAGAGCTAGGATAGCGGACATAAGGCATTGTCATAAGGCATTGGCTACTACATTGGACTTGCCAGTGATATTTTTAATGTCCGTCGAAAATTCAGATTAGTAGGACAGGTGCCGCTGTTGCCTGGCTGACCACGCGTCTGACACCATGCTGAAAGCGAAGTTAAGTGGTTTGTGGCCTGTCTAGATTTTGAACTTCCTGCCCTCCAGGAAGTAACGGAAATGCCGAATTGCCGGGTATAACACTAACAGCTCCCTATCAAAGGCACTGCACTTGAGCTCTGGTGGCCTGAGATGTTTACTGACAAAGGCCAGTTGCTCCAGTGCACCCCCAACCGCTGTGCTGGAGGCACCCACCGTAAGGGTGGTCTGGGTGTCTATCCTGGGATGCACAAGGAGGGGAGATTTGGGCAGGACGTCTTCAGTTGCTTGGAAAGCCTCAGTCACCTCCTGTGTCCATTGAATGTCTTTACTGGGCCCTGCCATGAGGGGAAATAGCAGACTCATGATGCAAGCCGCTGCAGGTATGAAGCGATGATGAAAATTGACCACACCGGCAAACTCTTGTAGTCTCTTCATGGTCGTTGGTCTGGGGAAGGAATGAATAGCATCCACTTTGATGGGTAACAGGCTGGCCCTATTTTCGTCAATGCAATGGCCCAGGAAATCAATTGTCTGTCAGCCAAATTAGCACTCGGTCAGATTGATGGTTAAACTGAACTCACAGCCTGAAGAACAATAGTCTTAAATGAGCAACGTGCTCGGTGCAGATGTGGCTGGCGATTAAAATGTCATTGAGGTAGACCAAGGCGAAGTGCAGATCTTGGCCCACTGTGTCCATCAACATTTGGAAAGTCTGAGCTGTGTTTTTCAGCCGGAATGGTATGCAGATGAATTTGAACAATCCAAAGGGGGTTATGATGGCAGCTTTGGGAATGTCATCGGGGTGGACTGGGATCTGATGATAACCCCTGATGAGGTCCACCTTAGAGAATATCTGTCACCCTTGCAGGTTAGTGGTGAAGACCTGGATATGGGGCACGGGATACCTGTCAGGCATGGTGGCCTCATTAAGGTGGCGGTAGTCTTCGCACAGCGCCTCCAATCTCCAGCTGCCTTAGGTACAATATGGCGGGGTGAAGCTCATGAGCTTTCAGAGCATCGGACAATGCCGAGTTCCTCCATCTTTCAAAAATCTTCTCTAGCCAGGTTGAGTTGCTCGGTGGGGGGGGCAAGTCACCATGCCCAGGCATGAAGGGGAGGGTCCTCCATAATAATTTGATGTCTCACCCCGTGTTTGGGTTCCGCTGAGTTGAAATGAGGCATAGCAATGGAGGGGAATTGAACTAAGACTCAAGAAAATTAGTTGTCGGCATTACTCACCGAGTGTAGATGGGCGTCAGTAAGTTCGGTGCCCTTGAGTGACAGTGTCTGAAAAGTCTGGAGGTATATCAGCCAACGCCACTTAATGTCCACCAGTAGCGAGTTGGCTTTCAGGGAATCAACATCCAGAAATGGTTGTTGTACAGCCGCCACTATAAACATCCAGGTGAATTGTCTGTCCCCGAAGCGGAGGGGAATTGTATAGGTGCCAAATGTCCAAATGTTGCAGCCGTTTGCTGCTCAAAGCTCTTGGCCCACCTTGCCACTGCAGGCTTCTCGACTAGATGGGGGAAGGATGCAATACTGTGCGCCAGTGTCCACTAAGAAACGTCAGCCCGACAGGTAGTCTTGGATGTGAAGGAGCCTTTCAACTACGGCCAGCTTTGGCATTTCCATGGAACACACATGGGGAGTACCATCCACGGGCCTCGGTACCCCACCATTGATGATAGAAACAGTACTTCTCACTGGTGGGGTGCATCAATCAGATGGTCGGTCAGACGGTCAGTTAACAGGCTTCCTGGCTGGACATTTCTAATGAGGTGTTGTCACCTGTTCAAACGAAACACAGGTATCCATCTTCACCGCCCATAGCATGTCTGCTCAGGCAGCCATCCTCCTGGGGTTATCAAAGTCTTTACCTGTGATGAGCAGCCAGATGTCTTCAGGCAGCCACTCCAGAAAGATCTGCTGGAACAGCAGGCATGAGCTATGGCCATCATTGAGAGCAAGAATATCGCTCATGAGGGCAGAAGGAGCCCTGTATCCCAAACCGTCAATATGCAGCAGACAGGCAGTGCACTTGTGCTCTGAGAGACCGAAAGTGTGGGTTAATAGTTCATTGATGGCCACATACGTTCCTTGCTCCAGGGGCTGCTGGAGGAAGTTGACAATGTCTTGATCGAGGGCGCTGACCACATGGTAGTAGCGCATGTCATTTGCAGAGATCTGGCGAATGGCAAACTGTTCCTCGGCCTGCTGGAACCACACTCATAGTTGCGATGTCTAGAAGCCTGACAGCTTCAACGCTATGGCGTTGATTTTAGGCCATTCCTCCATCATTATGTCCAAAGCACCATTTGGACTAGTCCAGGTCACCACTGTAGCGGGGTCACTATGGTTACACTATTGGGCTACAGTTCTGCCATTTTTTTGGCAGCCAGCTGTGTCACCACCAGGGTGTGGCTTGAGCGAGGCTGGCTCCTGATTGGTTGTCCCAGATATGCGGGCCTGGATTGGACCCCCTGCGATCCACTGGCTGTGATTGGCCGATTCAATCCTATTTCTGTGGCATATGGGAGCAGGTGTCTTATCCTGCGTGCTGTCTGCCCAATCGTCTGTGACGTCCCGAGGAGTGGGCCATGGGCCCCTACAGTGCAACATTTTCAGTTCTGTCATCAAACATCTGTAATTTGAATGATGATGGCAAATTGATCCAGAAATCTGCTGAAGAAAATTTTCAAATTACTCTTCAGTGTAAATTGACTAGTGTGGATATAGAAACCACTCCTCTTTGATTAAAATCAATTAAATAGGAGATTATCTAAAGTAGATTTCTTTTTATTCTTTCACAGGAAATTTAACTTTGTTTCCACAGACCCTCTTTAATCCATGACATTTAAATCCAGCCAATTGAACTCATCCTTGTGTGAGTCATGGCTCAGTGGGAGAATGTTGAAGGAGCACTCCACGGATGTGAACAAACGGCAAAGCATGATACTCAGTGTAGTACTGATGGTTTTTCATCTTTTGGATCAAACTTTAAATCTTTTAAAAGTCTCATTGGTGATCTTTGAAAAGAACAGGTCTTGCTATTTACCCCAAAACTACTACCCCTAAAATAAAATATCTGCTTGTTATCACATTTTATTCTGTTTGTGGGACATGCTTTTGCACAAATTTGCATCTGAGTTTTCAAAATAATATGTTCTTTCTTTATTTTTGAAAGAAACTATCTTCTGAATTAAACTCAATTTATTCTGAATAAAAGCAACAACTTTTATTGGCTTGAAAATTTCTTAGTCAGTGTGAAAGAAAACACAGGAAAATATAGGGCTGAGATCTGACCCTGCTCACATTCAAAGACTTCCTTCCATGGATATTTAAATTCAGACTCACTTTTGAGGGAAAATGGCTGTGACCAAAATAGTGTGAAGGAAGCCCAAGTATTATAAATACGACCGAAATGATTTTCCCTTCTGTCGTGAGTCTAAATTTAAAAAGCAGTTGGTTTAAACTGTTCTTGCTCAAAGCTCTCCATTACCCCCTCAGCCCTAGTACCCTTTCTATTCTACGTTCTCTAATGTCAGAATCAGAATTTATCGTCATGAACTTCAGTGATTTGTAGCAACATCCTAGTGCAAACATTCCTATTCTAACCATCTTACAAAATTACTATAAAAAATAAAAATAATATTGCACGAAAGGTAAGGCAGTGTCTCAGCAATAGACTATTGATTATTCAGGAATCTGATGGCAGTGGCAAAGTCGCTGTCCTTGTGCTGCTGAGTGCTCGTCTTAAGTCTCCTGTACCTTTTGCCCGATATTATCAGAGTGAAAAGGTCATGGCCTGGGTGGTGGGGGGTCTCTGAGAATAGAGGCTGCTTTTATAAGACACTGTCTCATGTAGATGTCCTCGATGGAGTGAAGTCTGATGTCTATGATGGCGCAGGCCGAGTTAAAACCCACTGGAGTTTATTCTTGTCCTGAGAGTTGGCGCCTCCACACGAGCCAGTGATGCAACCAGCTAGAGTATTCTCCTTGGTACACCTGTAGAGAAGTTTACGAAAGTCTTCGCTGACATACCGAATCTCCTCAGACACCTCACAAAGTATAGCCCCTGGCGAGCCTTCTTTGTGATTGCATCAATGTGGAGGCTCCAGGACAGATCCTTGGAGATGTTGACACCCAGGAATTTGAAGTTCTTGACCATCTCCACTACTGAGCCCTCAATGAGGACTGGTTCATGTTCCCCCGACTTCCTCCTGAGGTCCACAATCATCTCCTTGGTTTTGCTGACGTTAAGCGCAAGCCGAAGGAGATGAATAAGCACTGGCCGCCTGATTAGGGGTGGCACGATTAACATAACGCTATTACGGTGCCAGTGACCTAGGTTCAAATTCAGTGTTGTCTTTAAGGAGTTTGAACATTCTCACCATGGTTTTCTCCAGGTGCTCTCCAGAAACAAATGGGGTTTATAGGTAAATTGGTGTATCTGGGTGGTACAGGCTTGTGGGCTGGTAAGGGACTGTTACCATGCGTAATCTCTAAATATAATTTAATTTGAAATTTGGGGATCTTAAAGCAATGACAATAGGAGGAGTACAGACATTTAGGAATTTGTGGTGTCTGGAGCAAATGAGAGAGAAATGTGACGTGATGCCATCGATGCTTTGGAACACAAGAATGGTCATTTTCAGTTCAAAGCTTTGATTAATTAGCAGCCCATGAAGATCTCCAAAGTCAGTGAGGATGGAGGTGACAGATAATAGACACAAATATTATTGAAAGCTAGAACAGAAGTTAGAATGCAGTCAAAGTTGTAAAGGTTGGTTGGATTAGGTAGGTCTTGTGGTTGGATGGGAAAGCAGAAGAGTTTCAGGAGAAGATAAGGTGAGGCAACCAAGAAATGTTTGGAGGTAACGTGTCAAGGGCTGACCTGCAAGCCATATGTGACAAAAAAGGCAGGTTATAATTTCAGAATGTTGCCAGTGAGAGGTATATGCATCCAGTGACTAAGGAAAAGACCAGAAGGCATAGGAGGAGAAATAGGCTATTCAACCCATCAAGTCTACCTTCCCATTCAATTCAATCATGAGCTGATCCATTTCCCCACTCAACCCCATTGCCCGACCTTCTCCCTATAACAGTGGTTTTCAAACTGCCCCCTCAACTCGCATTTCACCTAAAGCAATCCCTATGTCATAAGTGCTCTGTGATTAGTAAGGGATTACTTAAAGTGGTACCTGAGTAGGAAGGGAAGGTTGAGAATCACTGGACTAGACCCAATTGTTACTGAAATATTTTGCTTTAGAAAAATGAACATAATGAGTCAATTAGGTATGATTAAAACAGTGTTTTCAAACTTTTTTCTTTCCACCCACATACCACCTTAAGCAATCCCTTTGATGCCCTGGCTACTCAAGAACCTATCAATCTCTGTCTTAAATACACCCAATGCCCTGACCACCAAACCACCTGTGGCAACAAATTCCACAAATTTACCACCCTCTATCTGAAGAAATTCCTCCACATTTCTGTTCTAAGTGGACGCCCTTCAATCCTGAAGTTCTGCCCTCTTGCCCTGGACTATCCCACCATGTAAACAACCTTTCTACATCCACTTTGTCCATGCCTTTCAACATTCGAAATGTTTCAATGAGATACCCACTCACCTCACCCCCTCCCCCCCCCCCGAATTCTCCTAAATTCTAATAAATACAGGCCGAGAGCTGTCCAACACTCCTCAGTGCTTCCAAGCATTTGGTTAGAAGAAATAAAAACAGAAAATGCTGGAGATAATCAGCAAGCAGACTGCATCTGTGTGGAGTGAAATGGAGTTGTTTTTTCATCAGACAGGAAAATTGAAAAAAGACGTGTTTTGAGTGGAGGAAGGTGGGTGGAGATAGAGTGGAGACCAGGGTTGCCCAGCTGACACAAATGTAGTTGGTGCAGTGACTAAGAGAGTGGTGAATACTTGTGAATGATGATGGATCTATCTGCAGGAAGTGTGTCAGGACATTTAATTGAATGAAAATAAGAGAGAGAGAGAGAGAGAGAGAGAAAACACTCTGGATCTTTGAGTTGCAAAATGCCATAGTTGTTCGAAAGTAGAAATTAAAGAGAAAACTGGGAATACTCAGCATATCAGGCATCATCAGGAGATATTCCAGATGGATGCGCTTCCACCAAAACTGTCCATTTCCTCTGACACAAATGGGAAAGACTGATTTTCTGAAATTGTTGAAATCAGCACTGAGTCTGAAACACTTCAATGTCCCCAGCCGGAAAATATACTGTTGATTATCACGCATGTGCTGGGTTTTGTTGGAACACTGTAAGAAGCCAAAGAAACAAAGGTTGAGAATGGGAAAGGGATGGAAAATTAAAGTGATAGGCAGCTGAAATGCTTCTCCTGTTTGTGGCAAAGTTATGATATTACTATACTTCCCTCTGCACCTATGTCTGTAGAGCTCAATACCATTCAAGTCCCATCTTTATATTTACTAACGATGCCACAGTAGTGGGCCAAGTATCAAATAATGATAAGATTGAATATAGGAAAGTGATTGAAAGTCTCGTGGCATTGTGTCAATATACAACCTCCCTTGGAATATCAATAAGGTGAAGGAGATGATCACTGACTTCAGGAGAAGGGGGGAATGTCTGCAGCCCGGTTTACATTAATGGTGTTGAAGTCGGAAGGAAAGATATTTCCACCTCCAATAATCTGGCCGAGGGGATACATGTTGATATGACAGTCAAAGTGCAACAATTCTTCTGCTTTATCTGATGGCAATGGAAGTTTGGCAGGTCCTCCTCGTCTCTCAGCAACTTCTCCAGAGGGCACCATTGAAAGCACCCTTGCTGAATGCATGGCAGTGTGCTCTGCTATAGAAGGTAGTGAATGCAACTCGGAGCAAAACTCCAAATTTCCTCCCCTTCTCCATCTCCCCCTGCCTTGGGGTGCAACCAGCATGCTGAAAGATCCATCACGCCCTAGACACACACTTTTCTCCCTCCTCCCATCAGCGAGAAGGTTGAAGAGCATGAAAGCATACACAAACAGAATTAGCTATTTGAAATGTATATGCATTTCATCAATGTCACAAGGTGTGGCTGAATGACAAATTTTGTTTGATCATGCTTTTCTATTAAAATAAAATGTAAAAGGCTGTGTTTTACATCTGAAAAGCAACTTACCAACAGTAATTTATATTGTCTTGCAACTCACTTGAACAGCACCTTCTGTCCATGTTCCTTGGCTGCACTTAAACAAAATTAATTACTTTTTGTTCTCTGCTGGAACAGGTTTTTTTTCCCCCTTTCCGCGTGATAATTCCCAGTAAATTTATGATAAACATTCACCAATATTTTCAAAACTGAATTGTTCAGTGCCTCAAAATCACAGTGGAGATTACTTTTTGCGAAGCACCAAGGGTGCAGATGGTGCAATCTTGAGCAACAAAAAAAAGTCTTCCTCCGTCCTGCGGGGCTGAACAAGAAGAAGGAGCAAACAATGAGCTGCTAGAGGAACTCCAAACATAGATTGGTTGACTGCTTCGCAAAACACCTACACTCTGCCTGTGGATCTAAGGTTGAGCTTCATGTACCCAACCAGTTCAACTCCCCAACTATCCAACCATTCCTACTCATGTGTGTCTGTCCTCAGCCTCATCCATTGTCAGGGTGCAGTCAAATAATACATTTTTGGTTAGCATACAGCAGCAACAATCAGGACCAGGGCTCAAATCAAGTGACTGTAAGGAGTTTCTCCCTACATCTGTGTGGGTTTTCCTCGGGGGCTCCCGGTTCCTCCCATTGTTCAAAATAAATGTAATTAGGCAGCAAGAACTTGTGGCTGAAAGGGCAATCTGTATCTGAATTTATAAAGTTATAAATCATATTCTGCATGGGGAGTCTTCTTTCCATTTGTAGGGAAACCCACTCCAAATGTTTCCACTGTTTCAATCTCTTCCTGGACTTACTTTTCTCTCTAACTTGCCCCACCCCCTTCCTGATGATCTCTGCCTCTATCTATCTTTTTACTTATCACACCTTCCACCCAATAACCTAACATTTCTTGGCTCATCCCTCAAATTCTTCCCTCCTTTATGCATGCAATTATATACTTTTTTCTTCAGTCTCAATAAAGGGATCAGACCCAAGGCATTGACTGACCATTTCTATCCATGGATGATGTCTGACCCACTGAATTCCCCCACCAGCTCATTGTTAGCTCACTCATTTTCTTGGGGTAGAGGAAAATGTCTGCCCACTCCAATGTTGTGCATTAAGAGGTGGATGATCAGGCCCATGTGGAAACCACAGACTCTTCCACGAAAGGAGTCTCTTCCAGAGGAGGAAGGAGTAAAGAAAAGGTATGTACTGAGGAAAATTAATCTTTCACTTCTTCTAAAGGTAAATAGAAAAATGAAATAGAGCTCAGTCTTAATAACAACAAAACTGGGTTAGCTGGCTACTGTTTACAATTATAAATGGAGAAAAGTATTCCATTTGGGAACAAGCAAAGCAGTGCTCCTAACCTCTAGAGGTAAGGCTTAGAACAAAAAAAAGTAAGTGCATTTAGATAGCATCTTGCATGAGCTCAGATTGTGATAAATGCTTCACAATCTGAAAGGTAATTTTGATTTATAGTGATGGAAGCAGCATAACATTTTCAAGAGGAATCCTGTCACTGTGCTGGATGAGCAGAGGAAATTGTCATCACAAATGTATCATCATATTAGAACAGAGTCCAGTGATGCAAGTCAGATCTCATGGACTTGACCACTGATATTTCCACCTTTGCCAAATGTTGCCATCTGCTCAATGATGAAAGGTCATTAATTTGAAACAATGAGTCATCTCTCTTCCCAAAGATACTGCCTGACCCAGCAGTGCTTCCAGCATGTTGCTTTTATCTGCAGTGATTTACTTTCTCTCCATGGAATAATCTTACTCCAAATTCCCACAGCTGTGTCATCTTCCTCCAACCTGCTTGTTCCTCTTTGTTCTGAAGTTCTGGAAACTAAAATGGCTCTGGACCATTTTACAGATGTGGGGCTGACAAGAACAACTAAGTGGGTGGAAAAGTTCAACACCCCATGGAGCTGCTGTCCCATGGCTCTAGTGACCCCAGAGATGAGTGTGAGGAGTTTAGAAATGGATTCTGTCATCTCATGAGTTTCCTCCAGGCACTCTGTTTTTCACCCACGTCCCAGTGATTTACAGATTGGTGGGTTCATTGACCACTGTAAATTGTCCCTGGCAAGCTTAACAGCGAGGGTTTCTTTCTTGGAGTGAAAAAGAATGAGATGTGATAATAGAGGTCAACAAGATTATGAAAGGCATAATTAGGCTGGATAGCCAGCACCTTTATCTCTGGGTGAGAGTAGCAAATACCAGAGGACATCTGTATAAGATGAGGAGAGAAAAGTTTACAGGGAGGTGTCAGGGGTAAGTATTTTACTGGGTGTCTGGAATGCATTGCCTGGGGTGGTGGTGGGGTCTGGTACAATCAGGACATTTAAAAGAATCTTGGACAGGCATAAGGATGCAAGAAAAATAGAGGGTTATGGGTGTGAGATGTGTAAGGTTTATATTGTTGAGTAGATTTATATAAGTCAGCAAGACTTCATTACTGTGCTGTAATGCTCTGGGCTCCATTTGGCTGAGCAGCAGAGCCTTGTGGAGAGTTGAAGTGTCTGTGGGGAAATTAAAATGGGTGAAGCATTCATTGGTTCTTAATGCTTGTCTCGGATTGTGGGCTAAAGGGCCTGCTTGATGTTGTACTACTCGATGAATGCTGAACCAGTGTGTCTGCATCAGGTGATCTTCCCTCAGCCTTACTTGCCACACGTCTTTGTGAATAGACAAGAGGGCACTTGGTCAGAAAAGAGCAGTACATCCCAATACTTCAGTTCCCAGCAGAACCTGTGACATGATATTTGATGTGTTCTTGAAAGTGATGTGTGAAGGTCTGACTCACCTTGAATCTGAATGGTACTTCAAAAGCACTCCAATGCCATGTGTCGTGTTTTACATGGTGGTGCATGAAAGAGCTGGTGTTAGAGTGAATAAGAGTCAGTAGTCTGAGTTGTCATGCCCACCATCAAACACATCCTCAGGGCTTAATACACACTTACCGCAGCAACTGGAGGTAATAGTCTTGGCATCAGCACAGTCAAATGCAGGATTTAAGCTAAAGGGCTGAGGCAGAAATTTAAAATAAAATAAATCTTGTGTGCAGACAAGTATAGAACATTTTGCTCTCCTGTCGCTGGCCCCAAAATGGATGATGGTCCACCTTCTCCCAGACCCATTGGTTCTCTCTTAGAATACATAAAAGTGCTAGAGAACTCAGCAGGTCACACAGAATCCAAAGGAAGTAAAGGCCTGTCAATACATTGAGCCTGAGTCTTTCTTCAGGATGAGCTTCTCCAGCACATTTGTGTATTGCACTGACTCCAGCATCTGCAGATTTTCTTGTTGAGCTCCTTTCTTGGGGTTTGGTGAAGCAGTTTAGGTTTAGTGACACTGGCTTGAGACTAGAATGATATGTCTCATATGGTTGAGAATGATAAACTTACTTCCCCTCCAGATGTTCTTGATTTGGAAAGAATCTTGCCTGTGATGTACTGGGCTGTGACCAGAACCTTTTGCAAGGCTTTCCGATCATAATGCAGCCCATTAGCTCACGTTCCACTGCACATCTTTAGACGTTTGCCAAGGTTTCCGTTGAGATACTGAACCTCCGTAAACTCTTGAGGAAGTGGAGCTGCTGACCTGCTTTCTTCACAATGGCATTTGTGTGATGGATACAGGAAAGAACCTCCAAGATAGTGGCTCCCAGGAATTTAAACTTGCTCACTCTCTCCACCTCTGATCCCCCAATGATCACTGGATTGTACACCTCTAGTTTTCCTTCCTAAATTCTACAATCAGCTCCTCGGTTTTGGTTTCATTGAGTGAGAGGTTGCTGTTTGTAACCCCATTCAGCCAAATTTTCAATTTCCCTCTGGTATGCTGTCTCCGCACATTTTTATGCAGCCCATATGGTGATATTGTCGGCAAATTTGTAAATAGTGCTGTTGTCGTACTGAGCCACACAGTCAGAGGCGTAAAGTGAGTAGGGCAAGAGGCTAAATGTGCAGTCCTGTGGTGCTCCGATACTGATGGAGTTTGTAGAAGAGGTGCTCTTGTAAATCTGCACTTCTTGGGATCTGAAGGTGAGGAAATCAGGATCCAATTTGCACGGTGTGGTATTGAAGCCCAGGTCTGTCTTGGAGTTTGCTGATTAGCTTTGAGGGGATGATGATGTTGAATGCTGAACTGTAGTCAATAAAGAGCATCCTCATATGATCCTTTGCTGTCCAGGTGTTCTCGGGTTTTATGTAGACTCAACCAGGTGGCTTCTGCCATACACCTGTTGGTTTGGGAGGCAAATTGAAATGAATGTATGTCACCACTTAGACAATAGGGGATATGCTTCAACATCAGCCTCTCAAAACACTTCATCATTGTGGATGACAGTGCCACTGGTTGGTCGTCATTTTGGAAGGTCACCACACTCTTCTTGGGCACTGATACAATTGAAGCCTGTTTGAAACAGGTAGGTACCATTGCCCTGCCAGGCTGACTAACCTATAACAGTTAGTCAGCATAGGTTTTCAGTGCTTGGCTCGTACTCTGTGAATCCTTGGTTTCACTCTTCTGAAAACAATCTGCATATCATCTTCAGGTACTAACAGTGGAGAATCTCGATGGGACTATGGGTGTACAGTGGTTCTCCTTGTTCTGGTGGTCAAATCGAGCATAGAAAGCACTGAGTTCACCTGGGAGAGAAGCATTGCCGTCTCCTACTGAACCGATTTGTTTTGTAGCAAGTTCTGTCATTTAGGCCCTGCCACAGCTGTCAGGTATCCTTAGTTTTTTTAAATTCTTGTCTGGAATCTCCATTTCACCCAGGAGATGGTTTTCCATAGGTCATATCTGCTTCTTGGATAGTGTTCTAGTGATCCAGAGGTGCAGCCGGAAATTGTAAAGGATGCTCCTGGTACAGTGACATTAAATCTGGTAAAATCACAAATAATGCTTTGAGATGTAACAAACCGAAAGTTCAAGAATACAAAAGTGATGATGAGGAAATCAAAAGGAGCGAGTCTCTTGGAGAATTGCTCACAGATGGTTTGAAAATGTCTTGCAACAAAATCGTTTTCCTCCTCAAATTGTCATTCTTCATCAGCAGTGTTGGGGAACTCAGCAGGTCACACAGCACCAACAGGAAGTAAAATGCAGACAGTAGATGCTTTTAAGCTGCAGCACCCGGGTAGTCCTCCTGGGTCCCAGGTGCGATTAGTGAGGAAAAGGTGCCTCCAGCATCTTTTAAGCTGAGAGGGGATAGCCCCAGTAAATTGTCAACCCAGTGATTTAAGGGGGATCCCGCCCCCGCGATGACGCGGTAAGTGACGCATCACACAAACTAGTCTTCCCCATTCCCCCCTCCCACTGTCAATCGCGCTCCCCCCAACTCACGGCAGCCGACTCCTCTGCCCCGCGGAAGCCAACCCCTATCCTCTCCCCCATGGCAGCGACCTCTGACCCCCCACCTCCACCCTGGGCCCTGGCAGCGAACCCTCTCTCACCCCGATCACTGCAGACACTTCAGCTGGGGTTTCCTTGTGACACCAGTGTGTAAATGGGTCAACCATTTTGCTGTTCAAGCCACTGGTGAATGCATCCTGGGTAAGTTTAACTGCATTCCCTCCCTACCTCCAAAGTAGGGCAGGGCCCCAGATGACTTTGGACGACGCTGACCAGGTCCGACACTTTCAAGCTGCCTTGTGAGTGGGCGCTAAGTGGGCAAATTGCCTGGCTAACCCCATTTTACAAGGCAGTTTAAAAGCACCTACTGTTTCAGGCCTGAGCCCTTGATTGGAAGGAGCTCAGGTCTGAAACATTGACAGCCTTTTACTTCCTATGAATGCTGTGTGACTTGTTGAGTTTCACCTGCACTGTTCTGTATTGCACTGGACACCAGTATCTGCAAATTTTCTTGTTTAACTGTCATTCTCATCCACACTTTTTGAATGCGGGTAAGAAGATGTGAGCAAACAGGCATCGGGGATTTAAACCTGAATCTCTTCAACCTTGGTCTTGACTCATCAAAGTTCAGTTGAAATGCTATCAGAGAATATAGAGCACAGCAAATTCATGACACTGCCCTTTTGACATTTCGAAGTAAATGGTTTTGTTTTTTTAAAATTGTAATATTGATTTTAACTTTTTAATTTACACCAAAAGCATGGTTAAAAAGCCATTTCGGCCCACAAGTCCATGCCGTTCAATTTACACTCAATTAACCTACACCCCCAGTATGTTTCAAATGGTGGGAGGAAACCAGAGCCACCAGAGAAAACCCATGCAGACACAGGGAGAAAGTACAAACTCCTTACAGATAGTGCGGGATCTGAACCCCGGTCCCAGTCACTGGCCTATAAAAGCGTTGTGATAACCACTGCACCTACCATGCCGCCCTTTTAGTGTTAGACTAGACTACAGCCAACAAAAGGTTGAGAATGTCGAGGCATAAAATTCACATGGATTGCCATATTTTTTTTCTGGAAAAGTTTAACCAGTAATTATTATTTCAAGTATTTTGCAAAATAATTGTGAGATAATACTTTTAGTTTATATACACATAAGGTTGATGTGGTTATAAGATGCTCAGCAGCAACATGAAGGTTTAGCATTTAATGGGATGGCCGGTGCAATCATTTATTTGATTTATGTTCACTGCATTTTTCATTATTAATATTTAACCTGAAAAGACAGCATTGCAAGTTGAGCATTGTTATTCAGAAGGGGAAGATGACATACATACAGAGAATACTAATCTGTGATGTACAGTGATGTTTATTTTGACAAGTTCTTGCATAAATGGCATATTCATGCAACTGGCATTCACCATTCCCCATTGACATTGGATGGCCGTTCCTGCATTATACCTCATTCAAAATGCACTCTGAATAAACAAGTTACTGCTGATCGTTATTGAATTTATTGGTGACTCTCTTGTATTTGAGAATTTCCAGATCAATTTGACTCTGTAATGGTACCTCGAGACATATCTTTCTACCAGTTTATAATGGATGAAAGATAACTCGGTTTTCATTTGAAAAGATAAATCACCACCATAGTTGTACTGCTCTAGGAGATTTTACCCCTGGGGATGCATTCTCTGTTTGATTCCTTGAGGCATTTCCTTCCCTCACTATGTAGCTGTGCAACTGAATTAATATGCAAAGATATCCATGTTTAACTGAGAAGCTATAAAATAGTCATTGCAGAAGGAGAATGTTCAGTCCATCATGTTTTGATGCTCTTTTACAAATTGATCACTTGTCCTCTTTTTTCTCCCCACAGTATTTTCTTTCCTTTCCAGTATTTATGCAATTCCTCTTTCAGCAATGCTTTTGGATGTTTCCAGTACTTTCTTTTCTATTCCAGCCCACAGTCAAAACATGTTGCCTGCGGACTCTGGTGCCATTCACCTTTTATATATAGTCCTTTGGCCATGGAAATTGTTTCTCCTATTTTGCCCACTGGTGCAGCTGTTCAATGGCTGCTTCAGAACTCCAGGCTTAATCCTGACCTCAGGTGCAGTGTGTGTGGTGTTTGTACATTCTCCCTGTGACAGCTTGGGTTTCCTCTGAGAACTCCAGTTCCCTTGCTGCCCCAAAGTTGACAGGTTCATTGTCCACTACAAATTTTCACCAGTGGCTGTATCAGGAAAACCTGGTCACCAGTGTGTTGACAGTGGGGAAAAGTACTTGTTTCTGCTCTGTATGAATCTGTGACTCAATCAAAACCAGACAGGATTTTTCTCTTTCTATCAAATTTCTTTACCTTCTTCACTCACAACTTCTGCTTTCTCTCAAATGGGCCTGATTGTGAGAACCTTCCTCATCATTCTCTTGTGTTGCTTCTCAGAGACTTTAACATCCCCCCTCCCCCATCGCAAATTAATTTTTTGTTCATTTATCTTTTAATCCAACAATAATCCCACTGCTTAACCACATTCCCAGTAAGGTTCTCCTCGTCTTTGTTGGATTTATTGGTGACTCTCATTAACTTTAAATGTTCCAGATCAATTAAAGTTGCCTCTGAAATGGACCCTTTGACAGATTTTGACCAGGTGTTTACGTGTTCTTTCTCAATGAAAACATGTTCTGTACGTGTGATAGTAGAGATCTATCACCAATGTATATATAGTGTATATAGTTACAGTATCTAGACTGTGCTTACAGCGATTGGCTGAGAGCTAAGCCACGCCTACTGTCTGGGCCTTAAAGGGTTGTGTCCCTAGCCAGGTCGGATCATTCCGGACTGGTCGGCCACCTGTGAAGAGCTCCTGTCTCTTGCTAATAAAAGCCTTGGTTTGGATCAACAAGTCTTTGGTTCTTTCGACGAGCTCTACAATTTTATTAGCAAAAAGAATTTTTTTTGAAAGGGATGGAGCGTTTAACTCGGCCAGAAAAACTTGATATCGACCCACAGTCAGCTACAGCCTTCAAAGCCCTTAACTTCTGGCTGCTGAACTTTGAAAACTTCCTGAGATTCATTGAGGTGGAGGAGGATAACCAACGTCTAACAGCATTGCTGTCTATGGTGTCCTTGAGAGTCTACGAGAACATCCAGGATGAGACCACTTACACCGCAGCCATAAAGGTACTGAAAGAACTGTATGATCAACCGGTGAACAGAGTTCATGCCCGGCTCGTGCTTGCATCGAGGAAGCAACAGCCCGGCAAGTCCAGCAGGGCATATTTACAAGTATTAAAGGCGTTGGGCAAGGACTGTAACTGTGTGGACAAAACTGCTGCTGAGATCACAAATGATCTCATCCGGGATGCCTATGAGGTCGGGCTCCGATCGAACGAAGTGAGGCTGCGCTTGCTCGAGCAAGGGGTAGAAAAACTAGAGGACGTGGCCTGGATTGCAATCACAATGGAGGATGCAGCCTTAAAGTCCAACGAGTTCTCTAGGGACTGGACCCCTCGTTCTGATGTGAGTAGAGTGCCCTTCTACCCTACCACCCCCCGAGATACTGATGGCCTGTTGGCTGCTGCTACACTGCCCCGTGCGAACCCAAAATGTTATTTCTGCGGGAGGGACAAGCCCAGCAAGAAAAGCCAGGTGCCAGAAGTGCCTTAAAAACGGCCACTTTGCTGCAGTCTGTAGGTCTAAAATGGCCGCCGGCAAACACAGTGCCTCGTGTGAAGCCCAATTGCCACTATCCCATTCAAACTCTTCTTCCCAAGAGCTCTCGTCCAATGAGAGTGAGGGCTCCCCTGCACGGCAACGCCTGACATCACGGAGACGCCGAACCCGGAAGGGGCAGCCCACCCTCGCCACCATGGTGTTGGCCCGCCTCTCGCCACCTTGCAGAACACTCGACCCGGCCTCGGTCCCAACTGTGGCATCCGCTGCTGCTGCCGCCGCCACATACACCCCCGGGGCCGATGCTACTGCTGCTGCTGACCGCCGGGGCTCGACCGCCGCGACCGATGACCTACCCACCGCCAACCGCGAGCAACTACAAACCCCACTACTTACCTTTCATCCGCCAACGCTGCCACAACAGCACTTCCGGGAGGTCCGCCAACCTGCTCCTCCAGCATTGACTACGTCTATTACGTCATCCCGTTGTGTGATGTCATCCCGTTGTGTGACGTCATCCCGTTGCGTGACATCATCCCGTTGCGTGACATCATCACGCAGAACTCCCCTGTCAACTGCTTCAATAACACTAAACCAGCAATGTTCTCATCCTCTCACCAGAGCAATGGAACTGATTAAAGTGCATGGACACTACACCAATTGCTTATTTGACTCTGGGTCAACTGACAGTTTTATCCAGCCAGATATGGCCCTTCGTTGGGGACTTAACATTATCCCCACATCCCAGAGGATCTCATTAGCGATGAGGTCGCACTCAACCGGGATAAAGGGGTATTGCATCACCACGCTGGAAGTACAGGGCGTAACGATCACCCACTTCAAATTATTCGTCCTTCCCCAATTGTGCGCCCCAGTGTTGCTGGGATTAGACTTTCAGTGTCAGTTCCGAACGGTGTCCCTACACTTTGGGGGACCCCACGCGCCCCTCTCGGTCTTCCATCGCCCCACCCCCGAAGCACCTGAGCAACCCACCCCTGTGCCCCGGGGCCAATCCTGCGGCCTTTCCACACTCCGGATTGCCCCGCCAGCACTCTTCGCAAACCTCACCCCTGGCTGGAAGCCTGTGGCCACCAAAAGTCGGCAATATAGTTACGAAAACAGGCAATTCATTAGGAGTGAGGTGCGTAGATTTCTGGATGAGGGCATCATCGAACCCAGTTCAAGCCCCTGGAGAGCCCAGGTGGTGGTTGTCAAGAACGGGGAAAAACTACAGATGGTGGTTGACTATAGCCAGACCATTAACCGCTTCACGCTCCTGGATGCGTACCCCCCGCCACGCATCACGGATGTGGTGAACCAGATCGCCCAATACCGCATATTCTCCACCATTGACCTACGTTCGGCCTACCACCAGCTCCCGATCCGCTGTGAGGATCGAACATTCACGGCCTTTGAAGCGAATGGGCGGCTATATCAATTTCTCAGGGTCCCATTCGGGGTCACGAATGGTGTCGCGGTTTTCCAGCGGGAAATGGACCAGATGGTGGACCAGAACGGGCTAACTGCTACCTTCCCGTATCTGGACAATATCACCATCTGCGGCCATGACACACAGGACCACGACACCAACCTAGACAAATTTCTTCAAACTGCCCATCGACTGAACCTGACTTACAATTTGGACAAGTGTGTCTGTGTCTTCCGGACCACACGACTCGCTATTCTAGGTTGCATGGTGGAGAATGGGATAGTCATGCCAGATCCTGACCGCATGCATCCCCTAATGGACTTACCCCGACCCCCCATACCCAGAAAGCGCTCAAACGCTGCCTGGGCCTTTTCTTGTATTACACCCAATGGGTTCCACACTACGCTGACAAGGCGCGTCCTCTTATCAAGACCACCTCCTTTTCCCTCTCGACCGAAGCCAGAGCGGCTTTCGATCGAATCAAATCCGACATCGCCACTGCGACACTGCACGCGATCGATGAGTCTGTCCCATTTCAAGTCGAGAGCGATGCATCCGACTTCACCCTGGCAGCCACCTTGAACCAGGCCGGTCGGCCTGTAGCCTTCTTCTCCAGAACCCTCCAGGGTCCAGAGAGTGGACACTCCTCGATCGAGAAGGAGGCCCAGGCCATAGTTGGTGGTGCGTCGTTGGAGACATTACCTCGCTGGGAGGCGCTTTAGACTGTTGGCTGATCAACGCGCGGTCTCCTTCATGTTCAGCAACACCCAGCGTGATAAGATAAAAAACGACAAAATCGCCAGATGGAGAATTGAACTCTCCTGGTAAGCTCAACGACCCGCCTGGCGCGCTCTCCAGGGGGATGTGCGCCAGCATACAGATGGACAGACTACAGAAACTCCATGAGGTGCTCTGTCATCCAGGGGTCACTAGGTTTGCCCACTTTGTGAAGGCGCGCAACCTACCCTACACAGTCGAGGAGATCCGCTCCATGACCCGAGCCTGTTCGGTGTGCGCTGAATGCAAGCCCCACTTCTTCCGTCCGGATAACTCCCACGTTATCAAAGCCACCCGCCCCTTCGAGCGTCTTAGCGTAGACTTTAAGGAGCCCCTACCGTCGACCAACCGTAATAACTACATCTTTACGGCCATCTACGAGTACTCCCGCTTCCCGTTTGCTGTGCCCTGCCCAGACACCACTGCCACCTCAGTGATACAGGCCCTTCACAGTATTTTCGCCATCTTCGGGTACCTCAATTCCATCCACAATGAAAGGGGGTCCTCATTCATGAGTGCAGAGCTACAACAGTACCTTCTGGAGTGTGGTATCGCTTCAAGCAGGACCACAAGCTATAACCCACGCAGTAACGGCCAGGTCGAGAGGGAGAATGCCACCATATGGAGAGCGGTTACATTGGCTCTCCGGTCTAAAGGTCTCCCCACCTCTCACTGGCAGGAGGTTCTCACTAGTTCCTTACACTCCATCAGCTCCTTCCAATGTACCGCAACAAATGCCACCCCCCACTAAAGGATGTTCTTTTTCCCGAGGAAATCCGAATCAGGAAGCACTGTACCGGCATGGCTCACCATCCCTGGCCCCGTCCTTTTGCGACGCCACGTCCGGCACTCAAAGAACGACCCCTTGGTCGACCGAGTGACTCTACTCCACGCGAACCCACATTACGCCTACGTTGAGTTCCCAGACGGGCGGGAGGACACTGTTTCGGTGCGGGACCTAGCTCAGGATGTGGTAGACCCAGCAAACCCCCCAACCCAACCTTCCCCAACTCTTTATTCCCCAGGTCCCGTGCCGCAACAGAAGGACCAACAGCACCCCAACGACCCGGGCCACCCTGCCGACAACACGACTGGGGAATTGAGCGAAGGAGTGGTCGCACCCGACGAGCCCGCTGGTGACACCACTCCAGCGACCCCAATCCCGGCACCAAGGCGGTCACGCCGGATGGTCAGACCCCCTGACCGCTACAGTCCTTAACCTACTCCTTCCTTTCATTCTCTCCCTCATTTTTTTTTTCCAGGGTCAGTTCTCCAAGAAGGGGTGAATGTGAGAGTACAGATCTATCACCAATGTACATAGTGTATATAGTTACTGTATCTAGGCTGTGCTTACAGTGATTGGCTGAGAGCTAAGCCACGCCTATTGTCTGGGCCTTAAAGTGTTGTGTCCCTAGCCAGGTCGGATCATTCCGGACTGGTCGGCCACCTGTGAAGAGCTCCTGTCTTTTGCTAATAAAAGCCTTGGTTTGGATCAACAAGTCTTTGATTCTTTCGACGAGCTCTACAGTAGGTACTGCCATGATTAACTAAATCATTTTATAATTGAGCACAAAATATCATTTTTCTGTCCAACAAAATTTTAGCTTATTCTGAAGATTGAAACAAAAGTTTTCAACAAGTCCAATTTTTTTTTAAAGCACATTATAGAAGCATTCTCTGATTTTTTTGCTGCATGAACCTCATCACTTATGAGACATAAAATATCAAAACTACTATCCAATTATGACTCTAATATATTTTTATGTCAGCCTCCAGAGATCTTTTCAATAGTAGATATTTCCAAAAACTTACCACCCTCAGAGGGAAGAAGATTCTCTTCATCACAGTCCCACATAGTTGACCCCTGATTATGAGATAGTGACCCTTGTTCCTCACCACCTTAACCAATTGAAACATCATCTCTTTTGAGACCCATAAATATCCCATAAAATTCATTGAGCTTATTTCTCATTCTTCAAAGCTCAGCAGAGTATCAGCCACGATCCCATTTACACCCCAACTATGAATTTAGTTGGAAAAATCTCAAAGCCAACAAAGATGTCCATAGAGGTCAGAGTTATGAGGTCAGAGAATGAGGTTAATAGCAACAATTTATGAATGTTTATATAGTGCCTCTGACAGAGCAAAATCCACAAACTGATTCACAAAAATATGGTCAAATATGTAGAAGCAGTTCAAGGAGCCAATTTTAAGGAGTGGTTTGGAGGGATGAGGAGAGCTGAAGTTGGAAAAATTTACAGAATTGAAAGAACATGTAATTGGAGGCAGTCGTAAATTGTGGCACAAAAGATTATGGATCAGAAGTCCAAGTTCAAGGAGCGCAGAGACCTCAGTAAATTTGCAAAAATCCTTTAAACTCCAATAATGGAGGCATCTGATTACAGGTTCATGGTATCATTGTTTTGTCCCAAGAACAATATTTAGAATCATTGTACATATACTGATTCTCTATCAGAATTTCCCATTCATTCCCACACCTTTGCAAAGCAACAAGAAAATAACATGTATCTGACAACTCATATTTTGCTCATCCATGTATAAAACTCTCCATTGTGACTTCCCCTGGCATACAAGGTACAGGTTTGGTCTCCATATTCAAGGAATAATATGCTTATGTGGGAGGCAATGCAGAAAATGTTCACCAGGTTGAATACTGGGGTAATGGGCATGATAAAAAAAGAGCAGTTCAGCAGGTTTGGCCATTACTTATTGGCGTTCGGAAGACTGAGAAGTGATCTAATTGAAATAGAAAAGACTCTGGGAGGATTGACAGATTAGATGCTGTGTGAATCCTTCCTTTTGTGGCAAGATCTGAATCAGAGCAGGATAAGGCACTTTCAGGTGGCCAAAATCCCCCAATGTAAAGCCGCATACTATGCCCATATGCGGCAGTCGGGAGGTCACTTGCAAGGCAAATTTGTAACGCTCCTCCGGGAGGGATAATCGCCGGAGCACTGAGGTGTTTTCCCCCCCCCCCCCCCCTTGGCACCTCAATGCAGCCGTCTGAAAGCGGCTGCTAAGGGGATGACAATCAGCTGGTGAGTGCCTGACAGCCCCCCTCCCCGCTGCCCCTGCCCTCCAACGCAGGACGTCAGGGCAGGGGTGCTGGCGCAGGCTGTCAGCGCTGGAGTGGCCGTCGCGGGCTGTCAGTGCTGGGGTGGCCAGTGCGGGCTGTAGGGGTTGGGTTGTCCGTTGAGAGCTTTCAGCACTGGGGCGGCCGGCGCGGGCTGTCCCCACACTGATCCCACTTCCCCATTCTCCCCACAGCCCCGTGTCAGTCCCTACATTGATCCCACTGCTCTGCTCTCTCCCCACAGCCCCATTTCAATCCTCACACTGATCTCACTGCTCTGCTTTCTCCCCATAGCCTCATGTTGGTCCCCACGCTGATCCCACTGCCCCATGCTCTGTATCAATCCCCACACTGTGGGGTGGCCAGCGCGGGCTGTCAGCAATGGGCAGAGCGGTGGGATCAGTGTGGGGACCGACAGAGGGCTATGGGGAGAGAGCAGAGCAGTGGGATCAGTGTGGGGACCGACATTGGGCTGTGGAGAGAGAGAGCAGAGCAGTGGGATCAGTGTGGGGACCAACACTGGTGTGGGGAGAGAACAGAGCAATGGGATCAGTGTGGGGACCGACATTGGGCTGTGGAGAGAGAGAGCAGAGCAGTGGGATAAGTGTGGGGACTGACGCGGGGCTATGGGGAGAGAGCAGAGCAGTGGGATCCATGTGGGGATCGACCCGGGGCTGTGGGGAGAGAGTGGAAAAGTGAGATCAATGTGGGGACCAACACAGGGCTGTGGGGAGAGTGCGGGGCAGTGGGATCAGTGTGGGACAGCCCGTGCCGGCTGCCTCTCTGTTCCAAGGAGTTGTAACTCTTTGCAGCTATGGAGCTCATGTCATTTGATATGTTCAAGGTAGAGATCAATAGAAATTTGACATTGGAACTAAGGAGGATGAGGAAAGAGAAGGAGATTAGTGTTAAGACTGTGAACTTATTAAATGCTGGAAGAGGTTCAGGAGCCTGACAAACTCCTGTGATTGTTTCTTCTCATACTTGATCACACTTATAAGCCACTATTCCTGAATATAGTGTTCTCTATTCCATGGAACTGTATCAGTCAGCAAAGCTTTGAAACTGATGATAAATGCTCAGGATTCAGTTGTGCAGGCCTTGAATTACCAATACAATTGACAAGATTTGGGACCCTGTGCTTGTGAGGTTAAATAACTTAATCCCGGTGGCATTTGGGATGGCCATTGAAATGTAGGGCAACTTGACAGAAATTATATCGGAGAATGCCATGGGGGTAGAGAAAGTCAGCATAACTTTCCCGTAAACAGTGCTGAGAGGGTTGATTATTATGTGCATGCAAGCAAGGAAAAGATAAATGAGCAGAAGAGGAAAGGAGAAAAACCATTGAGTTCTGAGATTAATTCAGTTTGAAAGAGATGTTTGTGCAGGTTTCCTTGTGAGATCATTTCAAATGTAATCCCAGCACAATGACCTCATCCCATTGATTCTAATGCAAAAGATTTAATAGTCTCTGATTAACCGTCTCTTGAAGCAAAGAATTGCAGCTTCCAACAACCATCTCAAGAAAAAAAATAATTCACTTAACCTGTGCACACTTTCCTTGACCATTTTAAATTGATCACTCCTCTGCACTCCTCGCCATCATGACTTAATTTCAAAATGACATGGTAGGCTTCACTTCTAATGACATCCTGAGATCATAAAAGGTGTCATATAGCTATAAAATCTTTCCTTCCCATTTCTACCAAGAGCAATTAAACATATTCTAAACTGAACACTGCACTATTGAATCCAGTTTATATTTTTACACATTTCCTCTGATGCATTTTTTTTGAGTAAGGCCTTTAATTTTATTTATGTATGAGATGCTCTTGAATTTCTCAAGATCCATGTGCATTTGTTTGCTGGGTACTTTTACTTAACTATTCATCACACTGAAGGTGGGAAATAGAACCTAAAGCAAGAATAACTGAAAGTAGTCAAATGGGGAGCAGATCATGGTGTCACTTTAATGTTGAGCAGATCTCCATGCAAAGCAGAACTTTAAGAAAGACTAGCTTTCTGATCAAAACTAAGATTTGTGAAATTTATTCTGTCAGAAGGTATCATTATGCCAACCATGTTTCTGACCACACCGAAAGCTTCTGATGCAGAAACAGGCCTTCCTCTAACCTCACTGGGATACAACACCCCCTTCTGCAATTGGATTCTGGATTTATTGACTGGATAGGACAGCATAATCTCAAGTCCCATTATACTGAGTACTTGCACCCTTCAGGGATGTATGTTCAGCCCACAACTGTTCACAATGCAGACTCATGACTGTATTGCCTGATTCAATTCAAACAGAAATATCCAATTTTCACCTCATTGACGACAATGAAGGGTTGCTTACTGAGAGTCGGTTGAGACCCTCGAAAATGGAGTGAAAATAACAACCTGTATCTTAATGTGGACATGACAAAGGAAGTGATTGTGGGCTTCAGAAGACTAAAGGTCAACCACTCTCGATTGCATATCCATGGCTCCATCATGGAGTCAAGAACACAAAGTTCCTTATTGTGCATGGAACTGTCCACCTAGACCCACAACACCTCCTCATTAGTCAGGAAGGAGCAGTAGTCCCTACATGTTCTACGGAGGATGAGGAGGGCATTAAGAGTGTGCTGTCTGGCTGCATCATTGTGTGGTACTATAGCCACTAAGCATCAGACTAGAAGTCAATACTGAGGGTCATGAATACAGCCGAGAAGATTAAATGTGATGAACAGAAGGACCAAGGGGGTGTAAGTCCACAGCTCTGAAAATGACAATTCAATAGGGTTATGAAGAGGCCATTTGGCATGCAGCCCTTCACAGGGCATAGAATATAAAAGTTTGGGTGTTGGGCCGCAACCTCAAAATTCTGGTAAGGCTGCACTTGAAGTATTGCGTGCAGTGCCATTCAACACTCTGCTGGAAGGATGAGGTCACACTGGAGAGAGTGCATAGGAGATGTTGCATGGATTGGATGAGGGTGATAGAGAGGCTGGACTTTCCCCTGGAGAAAAGGAAGCTGGGGTGCAACTTGAAACACTTCAGATTATGAAATGCATAAATAAGCTAGTTAGTAAAAATCTTTTTACCAAAAATCAAGGAAAAGGTTGCAGCGGCCACTTCAGTTCCTCACACTGGTGAAATCTCCATCCCACTACGCTGGGCTTATGATTGGGAAATGTGCCAAAATAAAAGATATGGAGCGGAATTTCAAATTAGCGGATCAGAACGGTAAGATTCTGTGTGGCTTAAACCTACTAAAGCAGGGAACACATCCTGCTGCAAACTGCAGAGAGGATTGCAGGAAATGTGTGGGAAGCCGTCGAAAGTGCTATTGGGGGAAAGCAGAATCATGGAAAACGGGCCGGCATCGGGGTTAAACTAAGAGTTAATCCCTTCAGACCCTTGCTCCTGACAATCTTATCCTCAAATCTAAGATCACTACAGAAGAAAATAGATTACCTGAGGCTGCATCTGAACCAGAGAGAACTGCAGGGCTGCTGTGTTCTGGTGATTAAATAAACATGGCTCCAGAAACTCAGCGATCCAGCTGGATGACTTCATCTCCTTCAGGCCAAACAGAGATGCAGCAGATTTTGGCAAGACTCAAGGAGGGGAACTATGCATTTACATCAACGTGAACTAGTGCACAAATGTCTTTGTTGTGAAGACCTTCTGCTCGGCAAAGATAGTGTACCTGCCCATGATAGACTACCCTTCCACTTGTCATAGTCACTTTCTGCCTTTGGATAATGAGGTGAAGCAATGAAGGAACTTTACAGTGCTATCTGCGAAGACAAGATGCCCCACCTTGACAATAACATGATTGTTGCTGGTTACTTCAATCACGCCATCCTGAAAATAGTCTTGCCACGTCAACTTTTCCACCAGAGGAGAGAACACCAATGTCCCTGGTGTGTTCAAGGCTACAGCTTGGTTATTCAGATCATATATCTGTCCTGCTAACCCCGACATACAGACTGGTGGCAAAGCAAGCTAGGTCAGTGTGGTGATACACTTCTAGCTACTGCGATGGTGGGGGGGGGGGGATTTCTGTACCTGCAGGAAAATCACTGGAGGACAGAACACACCTAGGTTGCTGTCAATCAGGCAACCTGAATAGACTTGACTCCACCCAGCCGGCTGTCAATCAACTCTCCGGGATATAATCCTGACCCAGCCCCTCCCGAGTCAGTCACTCAGGAGCTACCAGTACAGCAACCCCTGTAGCAGAGACTTTTAACTGTTGTACAGTCTTTCTCGAGTTTTGTGTCTGCTTCCTGCTGCAGCAGTGCATCACAGTCAGTTTGCAGGGAAATCAGGTTTTGGCCAGGGGAGGGGCCACAGCAGCACTATAAGACTGACTTTGACACCATTGAGTGGTGCTGTTTCTGGGAGGAGGCCACCTACAATGGTCATGAAAACATTAGAGGAATACATGAGCTCACTGACAAGCTACATTAGCAAGTGCATTGAGGATGTCACTGAGATCAAATGCTTCACCACCAGGGCTAACCAGAAGCCATGCTTCGAAGCAGAGGTCTCGGCCCTTCTCAGAGCTCATGATACTGCCTTCAGAACAGGGGATAAGATGGCACAGAAGATTCCTAGACTGTGTGACACTGGTTACACATGACGTATATGGCAGGGGATCAAGACTATTACAGATTCCAAGTCAATCTTGTGCGTTAAGAACAATGACACCTCCCTTGCAGACAGACTGAACATCTATGCGCGATTTGATGAGAAGAACAGGATGATGCTGAAGAAAGCTCCGTGCCCCCCTATTGAATGCCATTCCCCTACATTGCCGCCACAGAGATAAGGAGAACCCTATCCAAGGTGAACTCACACAAGGTGGCGTGACCAGCCAATATACCCGGTCGGGTCCTAAAGGTCTATGTCGATCAATTGATGGAGGTCTTCACACATATCTTCCACACCTTACCGCAGCAGTCCATCATTCCCACAGGGTTCAAGACAGCCACCATCATCCCAGTACCCAAGAAAGTTCAATGACTACCACTCTGTGGCACTGACTGCCACCATTATAAAATGCTTCGAGCATCTAGTGATGGAACACATGGAACGCATCAAAGCACACCTCCCAGAGATGCTGGACCCATTTCATTTCACCTATAGAAGAAACTGTTCCTTCGACGATGCAAGAGCCTTGTCCTTTCACTCCATCCTGAACAATGCCTCATACATTTGGCTGCCGTTCATTGACTTCAGCTCAGCCTTTAATATAATTCCACAGAGGCTGATGGAGAAGTCATCTTCACTGGCACTCAACACCCCTCTCTGTCACTGGATTCTGGACTTCCTAATGGAAAGACCATGGTCTGTCCGGGTCAGTAGCAGAATGTCGAGCACCATCACGCTGAGCACTGGCAGCAAATTTGTAGTTGGTGCTGTTGTAAAAGAGTGTAACTTGGAGAGGAACCTGGTGGTGCTGTCATTTGCCCCAACCCAAGGTGATCTCTTCCCTTTTATTTCTTTTCTCTATTTGAATGTGACAGTACTGAGACAACTGGGTGTCTTGCTGGGCTAATTCAAAGGTGGGCTAAGTCGTTTATAGGTCAGACCAGGACAGATCAGGTAAGGATAGCACATTTCCTCTCCTAATAAGATTGATAAGATCCTGATTGATAAGATCGGTCGTCTCCCCCCACACACCTCACCAATTATAGATTATTAATGGAATTTAAATTCATCAAGGGCAATGGTGGGACATGAACAAGTGTCTTAACGTTGTTATTCTCTGCCTTTCTATTGCTACTCCGATTAATTAACTGCTGGCCCATCACTGCACCCATTTGTCTGTGGCATACTATCTTGATAACATTGAGCCACATCTGAAACAGTACTTCAATCATGTTTTCTTCAGCTCATCACATGTTCCTCTGAGCAAAGAAAATGAAAATTAATTTTCTTTCCTTCTGTCTCATCACCTGATTTTTGGAGGGAGTTTTTTTTTCACTGCCTTCTGATGAAGGTGAAGATGTTTCGATGATGTTCCTTCTATCCCATTTAATGATCATTTGGCAGGACAGCCGAACGGATCAATATGGCATTGCTGTTGGAGGAGTTTGCTGTGTATCAATTTCTTACAGTGTTCACTGAAGTTGAAGAGTACTAATTGTCACTGAAGCACATTGAGAGACTCCGAGGTTGTAAAAATTGTTCCTGAAATTCAGAGAGTTTTTGTAACTATCTCTTTGGCTTGGCTTTGCAGACGAAGATTTATGGAGGGGGTAAAAGTCCACGTCAGCTGCAGGCTCGTTTGTGGCTGACAAGTCTGATGCGGGACAGGCAGACACGGTTGCAGCGGCTGCAGGGGAAAATTGGTTGGTTGGGGTTGGGTGTTGGGTTTTTCCTCCTTTGCCTTTTGTCAGTGAGGTGGGCTCTGCGGTCTTCTTCAAAGGAGGTTGCTGCCCGCCAAACTGTGAGGCGCCAAGATGCACGGTTTGAGGCGATATCAGCCCACTGGCGGTGGTCAATGTGGCAGGCACCAAGAGATTTCTTTAGGCAGTCCTTGTACCTTTTCTTTGGTGCACCTCTGTCACGGTGGCCAGAGGAGAGCTCGCCATATAACACGATCTTGGGAAGGCGATGGTCCTCCATTCTGGAGACGTGACCCATCCAGCGCAGCTGGATCTTCAGCAGCGTGGACTCGATGCTGTCGACCTCTGCCATCTCGAGTACTTCAATGTTAGGGATGAAAGCGCTCCAATGGATGTTGAGGATGGAGCGGAGACAACGCTGGTGGAAGCGTTCTAGGAGCCGTAGGTGATGCCGGTAGAGGACCCATGATTCGGAGCCGAACAGGATTAGCTTATTTTATGTTGGGACACGTTCAGATTTACGTCCAGATATTGTGTACTTCCATCTCTTAATCCATACGATAAGGCAAAGTTTATTAATGATCTTAGTTAATACACAAAAGAGCTGGAGACAGTCAGCAGGTCCTTCAGCATCTATCAGAAGCAAAAATATACACTATAACTAATGTTTTGGACCTGAGTCTTTCATCAAGCTATAATTAATGATTATCAGGTTTAAAGTATTGCAACGATCGATTCAATGTTCAGTTTGCATCAAACAGGAGTACTCTTTTAATGCTCAGAAAATCCTCAGAGATATACTTCAAATTTATTTCTTACCGTAACTACTACTGTGAATATTTATTTTTCTCTCTTTCATAATTATTATCTTTTTTCTATCTTTGCATGATATGATTATTGAATTCACACATGTGTAGTTGATGTGTCTCATGTACCTGAATAACTGCAGCAAGTAAGAATTTTGGTGCATCTGAGAATTTGATGGAATTTTGCCAGTCAACTCTCATTTCAATCAAGTTCTGAAGGATAGAAGCAAAAAAATTTCTGTGTGTACATTTATTCTGTCGTGGAGGCCCAATATCTGGCAAGTGTCCCGGCACTCAAGATGGTGTCCGAATGCAGTGATCCTGCAAGGACCATGCCAGCTAAATGTGCTTTCTTCATGTGCTGCAGGCTGTACGGCGGGAAACAGGGAGCACTAGTGGGAACGCTGGCCTATCTGCGGCTGGCAAGCCAGTGACATCATTTCCACTGGAAGTAGCATGACAACCAGGCCCAGTGGGCCAAAATATGGGCAGGGAAAACCACCAATAAATTAGTATCAACTGTACTCACCTCATGTAAGTGTCTTGTTTCCATGCCCTGCCATAGCCCGCGCTACATTAGTAACCCCAATTGGTCCAAACAGCGCTTTGGATCCTACGATGGAGGAGCAAGCAACACTCCACACAGTTTCACTGAAACCACCAATGTTCTGGACTTCGCAGCCACTGGCATGGTTCAAGCAGGCTGAGGTCCAGTTCCAGATTCAACAGATTGCAGCCGATGCCACAAGGTATTACAACGTGATGAGCTCACTCAACCACCAGGTCATTGATTTCTTCTGGTGGCCTCTGGAGCAGGGCACATATGTGACCATCAAAGAGCTATTAACCCGCACTTTTGGGCTCTCGAAATGCGTGCGCACAGCCTGACTGTTGCACGTGGACAGTTTGAGGGACAGGGCCCCTTCCGCTCTCATGAATGACATGTTAGCGTTAACTGATAGCCACAAACCTTGCCTGCTCTTTGAAAAGATCTTCCTGGAGCAACTAACAGAGGATATCCATCTGCTGCTCGCTGAGGAGGACTTCAACGACCCCAAGAAGGACACGGCTCAAGCTGACATCCTCTAAGGAGTGAGGAAAGACTCCAACATCGTAGTAGACCAAGTCGCAAGGCCTTGTGTGCAGTGGACTACTAGATCGCCACAAGCGACCAGCAGTATTATTTCTATCAACAACAGTGTGCTTCAGAGCCTTTTGAATTCATCCTCCCTGCGCATTTCAGGTAAACAACATGGATGACCATCACTACTGGCTGCAGCAACCAGCCAACGAGACACGTGTGGGACTCCCTATCGGGACAACGGTTCCTAGTCAACACCAGAGCTGTGATAAGCATCCTGCCACCCTCAGTTTGCAACACCTGCAACGGGAAACCGTGCCCAACTCTGAGAACCACAAAAAATTCCAACATCCAAACCTTCGGCACCTGCACTATTCCACTTCACTTTGGGAACAGCTGGTTCACATGGATGTTAACCCAGGGAGCAGTGCTACCACTACATCTGGGGGCAGACTTTCTCAGGGCTCATTGTTTGCTGCTGGATCTAAAAGGGTGGCAGTTAGTGTATGCCAAAACGTTCCATACCTTCCCCCGAGGAAAAGCCAAGCTACTCGCCCTCCCCATCTACATTCCGTCTCCACCAACGATAACAAGTTTACATGTATCCTGGTGGAATTCCCCTCCATTGTGGTTTACTTCAACAGAGCAAAATCATGATGTATGGCACCGCATCTTCACTCAGGGCCTCCACACTACACATCAGGGCATGCTGCCTTCCTCCTGAGAAACTCAACCTTGCAACAGAGGAGTTCTGGAAGATGGAAGAGCTGGGGATAGTGCGGCAGTCTGACAATCCCTTACACATGGTGCTGAAGGCAGCAGGAGTATGGAGGCCATGCGGGGACTACGCCGCTTCAATGAGGCCATCCTGCCGGACAGGTATCCGGTGCCCCACATACATGATTTTACTGCAAAATTACATGGGGCACAGATATTCTCCGATGGCGACCTCATCAGGGGCTATCACCACATCCTGGTCCACCTGGGGGACATTGCAAAAACCTCCATCATCACATTCTTTGGTTTGATTGAATTCCTTTGGATGCCTTTTGGGCTTAAAAACGCGGCTCAGACATTCCAGATGCTGATGGACATGGTGGGCAAGGATCTCAAATTTGGGTTCATTTACTTGGACAACGTTCTAATAGCCAGTCTCAACCACCAAGAATGCATGACCCACAGAAGACAGCTATGCACCCGCCTCAGTGAGTTTGGTCTGACCATCAACCCAACCAAATGCCAATTTGGATGAAAGACAATAGACTTCTTGGGCCACAGAATCAATAGACATGGGGCAAAACCTCTGCCTGAAAAAGAAGAAGCCATCAGGCATTTCACCAAGCCACATACAGTGAAGGGCTTCAGGATTTCGCCAGTTTGATCAATTTCTATCACCGCTTCATACTGGTGGCAGCCTGCATCATGCGCCCATTATTCTTGCTCATGACAGGGAAGCAAAAAGAGGTCGAGTGGAATGAGGAAGCTTCGGAAGCATTCCCGAAGCCCAAAGGTGCCCTGGCCAATCCCACGCTTCAGGTGCATCTGAGTGCAGAAGCCCCAATCACCCTTACAGTGGATCCATCCAAAACAGAGGTCAGGTGTGTACTTGAGCAATTGGTTGGGGGATAATGGCAACCCGTAGCCTTCTTCAGCAGGCACCTCTGGCCCCCCCGAGCTCAAGTACAGGGCTTTCAACTGCGAGCTCCTGGCATTGTACTTAGCGGTCCGACATTTTAGGTATTAGATATTTTCACTCAGCCATCAGGACCACCATCAAAGTAGTAGCAAACAGGTTCATTTGGCATGGCCTTCAGTCATCAAAAGTACAGATACACATCAAGGCACCCACCCCCCTTCCCCCAATCTACCCCATTTGAGCTGGCATGATGGCAATTCAGCCATGTGCACATCGACATTGTGGGACCCCTGCCGGGGTCCCGGGGTGCACGGTACCTGTTGATGATGGTAGACCATCTCAGAAGGTGGCTGGAGGCAGTCTCGCTGGCTGAAACCTCAACAGAGGCCTACACCAGAGCCCTATTAAATATATGGGTGGCCCAATTCAGAATACCTGAGCACCGAACATCAGAGGGGTGCACAAGTCACCTCAGGGCTCTGGGCAGCCTTAGCCTGCCTCCAAGGAACCCAACTCCACCACACCATGCCATACCATCCCCAGGCTAACAGGTTGGTGGAGAGGTTCCACAGGCACCTTAATGCAGACCTGACGGCCCAACTCAAAGGTACAAAATGGGTCGATGAATTGCCGTGGGTCCTCCTGGAGATCCGTACTGCACCAAAGCCTCAATGCCTTGGCAGTGGAGATGGTGTATGGAGCAGCCCGGTCATCCCCGGGGAATTCCTGGCCGCCACTGAGGAAACGGACGAACCACTAGCGGCAGCCCTCAAGTGACTGAAGGAACAGCTGGCCACATTGGCCTCGGCACAGCCCTCATCGCATGGCCAGCCCAAGACTTTCATCCACGGGGACCGGAGGAAGCTGCACTTACGTCCTGATGTGATGAGGGATGCACTGGGGGGGGGGGGGGGGGGGCACTACAACAGCCATACAAGGGGCCCTACTGGATGGTCAGGCATAATGGGGCTACATGTGTGGTGGACATCAGTGTCATCTACAACTTCTGTATGCATTTAAAAGCTTCCCAGTCCTCCATCTTCCCACTAATTTTTGTTTTCTTGCATGCCCTTTCTTTTGTCTTTACTTTGGTACAGTTGTGTCATTTTCCCATTCAAATATTTCTTCTTATTTGGAATGTACCTGTCCTGCACCTTCCTTATTTCTCACAGAAACTCCAGCTATTGCTGCTTCACCATCCTCCCAACTGGTGTGGCTTTCCAATTAACTTTTCCACTGGTATACTAACACATCTGATTGTATTTACTCAGTCTCAAACTGCAGGGCGAATCTAACATACTATGATCACGGCCTCCTGAGGGTTCCCTTAACTTCAGCTTTCTCATAAAATCTGGTTCATTACTGTGATTGATTATGTTATATTTTATATTGTATATATTTTTTTAAAGGAGATAAATTGTGGGGGTTTTTTTGTGTAGGTCACAAACAAATGCTTCACAACACAGATCTCATTTAAAATGCCAGAGCTCTGCTCAAGCCAGACAGTCCAAGCTCTGAGTGCCTTGGCAAAAACTTTGAAGAATGCCTTTAAGGACTTCACAAGTAGGTGTTAATTGGATATGGTGTGAAGTAATGGATTATTGTTTTGGAAAGCAACAGATGAACAAACTCAGAAGATTAGGTCCGGAACCGCAGTCTCTCTGAATGCAGTTGGCTGTTCTAAGAGGGTCATGTGGTTTTCTCTGAGTGAGTGAGAGAGAGATTTCAGTTCTACAGTTCTCCAGTTCAGCAGCAGCAACTGGGACTGGAACAGGACAAGCTGGCAAACTTATGGAAAAACCCCATTTTGAAGATGGGTTGTGAGTTCTTAGTTCAGCCTGGTCAAAGCCCTTGTGCTGGTTGTATAATGTTTCACTTGAAATAAGTGAAACAGAAAAGGAACTCTATGGTGACCTGAAAGAAAGAGGTTATCATCTGGAAAACCCCGATGGGACAAGTTTCTTCAGCAAGACACTGAAGTGGCTGATCAGAAGGAATCAATTTGTGACCAACGAGCCACAAATCTCTCTCTGAAAACCAGCAAGAACCTTCCTGAGCAGCAACCATTTACCTTTCAACAATAAAAGCCTGGTGAAATTCATAAATGTTAAATTCTGTGCACAGTAAAAGAATTGCCTGATACTGGTGAACTTGGAGGATGAGAAGTAAGATTGGACCATGAATCAAATAACTTTTCTGAACATACATCCAGGTGTGCTTAGAATTGGAAGGGAGTGAAATTAGATTAAGTTAACTTAATAGTAATAAATTAGATTTTGATCCTGTTTTCATGTTTAAAGATAATTAAAAGCAACTTTTGTTTAAGTAACCATTTGTCAGTGAATTTCTATTGCTGCTGGGGTTTGGGGTCCTCTGGGCCCATAACATTACAGAATTTCCATTTCCCTGGTTGGCTCAGCCACAAGCTGATCAAAGATGCCATCTTGAGGACATTCTATAAAATCCTTCTCATGGGATCTGGTTCAAACCTGGTTTGCACAATCAACCTACATATTGAAATACCCCCATGATAATTATGACAGTGCCCATTTTGCTTGCCTTCTCCATCTCCCTCTATAGTTTGTATGTCATATCCTGGATACAGCTTGGAGGCCAGTATACAACTGCCATTAGGGTCTTTTCACCCTTACCATTTCTTAATTCTACCCAGAGGGATTCTACCCACGAGGATTCTATATCTTCTGATCCAATATCTCCTCTCTCCAAATAATGAATTTCATTTTTAACCACCCTGCCTCCTCCGCTTACCTTCCTGTCCATCCAATACACTGGGTATCCAGAGAAATTATGTTCCCACATGTGGTCCATGACAGTAATGGTCACAATGTTATTCCTGCCATAATGAATAGAAGTACAATAAAACTCTTGGTATCCGGAATTCAAGCAACTGGAAAATAAATTAAAAAAACTAAAATTAAATAAAAATAAAATAACAGGTAAAACTATGTAATTTTAATATTGTAAATTAAATGTTATCTGATGTAACACTTAAACCTTTGGTGAAGATGGGGGTATTCAATCATCAGAGTGCCTTGGCCAAGCTTTGCTCGTCGCAGCTGTTTGAATAAATTTGTATGGAACAGCGATACCGTTGCCCAGGATGAAGATCTGGTTCGTACCACTTAACATTGCGGTGACTCTCTTAAAGTGTCTCCTTATGCTTTAAGGTTTATATATTCATGCAAGTGAAGTTTGTTCAGTCTAACATAACATAACATAACATAACATAACATAACATAATTACAGCACGGAAACAGGCCATTAGGCCCTTCTAGTCCGCACCGAACCAAACACCTAGTCCCACCTCCCTGCACAATGCCCATAACCCTCCATCTTCTTCTCATCCATATACATGTCCAACCTTTTCTTAAATAATACAATTGACTCCACCGCCACTATTTCTCCCAGAAGCTCATTCCACACGGCTACCACTCTCTGAGTAAAGAAGTTCCCCCTCATGTTACCTCTAAACCTCTGCCCCTTAATTCTTAACTCATGTCCTCTTGTTTTAATCTTTCCTCCTCTTAACGGAAATAGTCTATCCACATCCACTCTGTCTATCCCTTTCATAATCTTAAATACTTCTATCAAATCCCCTCTCAACCTTCTACGCTCCAAAGAATAAAGACCTAATCTGTCCAATCTCTCCCTATACTCTAGATGCTTAAACCCAGGTAACATTCTGGTAAACCTTCTCTGCACTCTCTCCACTCTGTTTATATCCTTCCTATAATTAGGCGACCAGAACTGCACACAGAACTCCAAATGAGGCCGCACCAACGTCTTATACAATCTCAACATCACCTCCCAACTCCTATTAAAGGGTTGGAGGTGAGCCAGTCTGTACAGTCGAATGAGGTCACACCTACACTACTGTGTTCCATCACAGCATGTTTGCTCACTCTAAATCCCCTGTGAGTTATTAAGTACATTTTAGTATTTTTGTCTTTTAAACAGTTTATTCTTAATGCAGGCATGTTAGTTAGGCATTGTATAAGTTAGTCTCCAGCAACTGAAAAATACTCTAATCCAGCATCTACCAATCCCCGTTGGTGCCTTATACCAGGCTTTTGCTGTCTCACTTTTCTTCAACATCTATTTTGTTCGAACTTACCTTCATCACTCATGCTTCCCTTAATCAGTCATGCTTGCCTTCATCAGCAGGGCATGGAATACAGGAGCACGGACTTTTGTCAGACCACACTTGGAGTATCGAGTTCAGCTCTTGTTGCCCCTGCTGCAGGAAAGATAGTGTTCAGCTGGAAAAGATGCAAAATGAATCACAAGAATGTTACCAGAACTGGTGGGCTTAAATTAAAAGTAGAGCACAGTAAAGGTCCTTCAGTTCACAGTGTTATGCCAACATCATAACCTAGCATGGCGCCTAGGCCCCATGGACAATATGGAGGACTTGAGGCTGTGATGTTTGGGCATCATGAGAAGGATGGCACCGGAGTGCTCAGGTCATGGGAACTTATGTCCTGGCTGCTGGTGAACTTAACATCTGTAAGGGGGTTGGAAATGGGACCCATTGAAGGCTACACAAACAGAATCCACAGCGGCTCCTCAGATTTGGGGAACGTTCTTCTTCACCCATAACTGGCAGGTTTTTATAACATCTAGCTGTAACCTGGTATTATTGTCTGGTTTCTGATCATTGATTGTAAATTGCATTGTACTGTTAGGCAGTTTTTGTGCTGGATCGGGGGAACATTATCTCATTAGAAATTCCCTTCTGCACAACCTCCATTTTTTTCTCAGCTCCATGTACTTATCTAATAGTTTCTTGAAAGATCCTATTGTACCTGCCTCCACTATTGCTGCAGCAGCGCATTGCATGCACCCACCACTCTTTTTGTTAAAATGCTTCCATTGATATCCCCCTGTACTTACTCTCAAGCACCTGAAAATTATGCTCCCTCGTACTCCCTCGTACTAGCCATTTCTGGCCTGGGAGAAAGCCTCTGCTCATCCACCTGACCAGTGCATGGACTGGAGCTTTTTTTTCCCTAAAGCATTGGAAGCTGAGGGGGCACCTTTTAGAGGTTTTGAAAATCATAAGGGGCACAGAAAAGGAAAATAGTTATTGTCTATTTCTGAGGTGAGGGTAGGGAAATTAAAACTGGAGGGTACAGATGAAAAGAGAAAGATTTATAGGGGATCTTAGAGCCATCTTCTTCACAGAGAGGATGGTAGGTAAATTTACAAACTGCCAAAGTAGTACAGGTTGATTTAATTGTAACAATTAGAAGATATTTACTTAGGTACATGCATGGCAGTGCAACGCTATTACAGCACCAGCCACCTAAGTTTGAATCTGGCACTGTTTGTAAGGAGTTCGTACACTCTGTGTTTGTGTGGGTTTTCCCCAGGTGCTCCATTTCCCTCCCACCTTTCAAAATGTATGAGGTTGTAGGTAAATTGGGCAACATGGACTTGTGGGCCAGAAGGGCCTGTAACTATGATGTACATCTTTTTTTAAAAATGTATCAAAAAGGTTTAGCAGGGATATGATCTGACCCTAGGCAAATGGGGCTAGCTTGGGGAGACAAGTGGGTCAGCATGGACAAGTTGGGGTGAAGGGTCTGTTTCTATGCTGTAACATTTTATGATTATCACTACTGTCTTTATTTAATCTCCTCTCAACAATTGGGTAGGACTCTTCTTTTTCATTAACTAGATCGGCTAGGCAAGGATGTTCTTTATCTCCTGCATTATTTGTTTTAGCAATTGAAGCATTAGCGCAATCAATAAGGCAAGATTTTAGTATTAAAGGAATTAAAGTTAATAAGGAGGAATATAAGATTAGTATGTTTGAGGATGATACATTGATTTATATAACAGATCCTGAAAATTATTTTTGTTTTTTTATATAAAAAAATTACAAGAGTATGGGGGATTATCTGGCTACAATATTAATTGAGATAAGAGTGAAGTTATGCCATTAGTTGAAGGAGATTATGATCAATGTAAACAAGTAGCTCAATTTAAGTGGAAACAAAATCTGATAAATATTTAGGTATTAGAATTGATAGAAATTTAGATATTTTGTATACAGTAAATTATGAACTGCTATTTAATAAAATTAAATATGATTTAAATAGATGGAATTACTTACCTATTACTTTAATAGATAGACTGAACTGTATTAAAGTGAATATTTTCCAAGGATTCAATATTTTTAAAAATCTATTCCTTGTTCAATACCTCAAAAAAATATTAAAGATCTTAATTCAATTGTAAGGACATTTTTATGGAATGGGAAAATGAATAGGGTACCTTTAGAGAAATTAACTTGCAAATTTGAAGTAGCTGATTTACAACTTCCACATTTTCAGAATTATTATAAAGCTTCACAATTGAAATTTATTAATGGAATGTTTGATTTAAATAAACCTTCAATTTGGGCAAGAAAAGGGTTAGATAAAATTGATGAGAAATTTTTGTTGGAATTTATTTATAAAAGGAATTTAAAATTGCTAATCAGTAGGGAACCACCAATATTGAAACATTTAATTGAAATATGGAATAAAATTGATTATAAGGTAGGTGGAAAAGAAAAGATTTCAGCAAAAATGCCTTAATATCAAAATAAACCTTCCTTTTACTGTCAATATCAGTTTTTGAAGATATAGAATCAATTAGGGTTTTAAAAAGTTGAAGATTGTTTTGATGTAGGGAAGTTTGTATCTTTTAATCAGATGAAGGATAAATTTCAAGTGCCTAGTAATACCTTTTTTTGTTATCATCAGGTAAAAACCTTTTTATTGAAAAAAAATTAGTCCACAGTTTAAAATTACCAAGACAATCTGCTTTGGAATTATTACTTACTAAAGAAATGTATAAGTTATGACAAAATAAAATGTCTGTCAAATGTTCATAAATCAAGATTAAAATGGGAATCTGACGAACAGGAAAATAGATGAAAATATTTTGAGAAATTTATGTCAGGATAGTATGATTAAGGTTATAAATGTAACATAGATTAGTGCAATATAATTTTCTACATTAACGATATTGCACCCCTCAAAAATTAAAGAAATTAAATTTTATTTCCTCAGATCTGTGGAGAAGAGATAGGTACGTTTTTTTTTCATTCAATTTGGACCTGTTCTAAGTTAAATTATTTTTGCAAAATTTCTGTTTGATCCAATGTTGTTTTTATTAGAGGACATTATGTCGATTGCTTTGGGATTAAGACTGACTATGTATCAAAGTGAATTTCTACGTTTAGCTTTGGCTGTTTTTAAAAAATGTTTGGCCATCACCAGGAAATCTGATTTAGTTTTAGGAATGCAAAGGTGGCAAGCAGAAATTAAATCCTGTACTCCTTTAGAAAAGATCACATATAATCTGAGGGATAAATACTATTTTTTTGTAAAAGAATGGAGCCCATATCTAAAAATTCATGGTTTGAAGATTTAATCTTTCAATGCGTTCTGGTGGGCATCTCAGTTTCCACAGCTAAATAGTTGAATGTTTTTGATATGATGGTTTTCTTAGTGAGTAGAAGGAGTAAAATGCAAAGGAGGAAAACCCAACACCCAACCCCAACCAACCAATTTTCCCCTGCAGCCGCTGCAACCGTGTCTGCCTGTCCCGCATCGGACTTGTCAGCCACAAACGAGCCTGCAGCTGACGTGGACTCTTTACCCCCTCCATAAATCTTCGTCCGCGAAGCCAAGCCAAAGAAAGAGAAGGGGGAGGAGGGTGGGTGTTAGTGGGGAGGGAGAGGGAGGTTGGGGGGGTTATTTAATCATATACTCTGTATGAATATATTATAATTGATGTTATACGATTTAAAAATTATAATTACAATATTAAAACAAAACAATTGGGTAGGACTTTACAAATAAGTTAAATGTCGGGAGTGATTGAATTCAAGATTCCTTTATTGTCAGGTAATAGTGCAGAACAAGTAATATTACATGAAATTGCCTTCAGCCTGCCATAAGGTAGACAAAGAGTCACCATGAGTGTTGCCTGGTGCCCCTTACAGTGCGAGAGAAAGTGAAGAAAAAATGAGCCCCTTCAGAGTCACTGAATGTCTGAGCATTTGCTTCCAGTACTCCTGCAACCTTTGCAGCCGCATAGACTCTTGTTTGATCCATCGGCCACCCAAGCTACCCAAATCTCCGACATGATCAGGAAGCCTCAGCGCCCAAGATCCTTCTTGCCCTCAGCCCCCTCTCAAATCCTGGTCAGACATCTGGTTCCCAGGAGCCAGTCTCCAGCAGCCCGCAGCCCATGACGATCCTTAGACTGCAATTCGCTTGCAACATATGGGATGCTCAGCCGTTGAGTTCCTCATTGGTCTGCCGCCATGGTCATTATCCTGTTTGATCATCTGCGCTGCTTCTACTTCTCAATATTGGGGGGGGGTGGTGTTCTCCCTATTTCTGATACTCTGTGCTGGTAAGTTGCTCCACCAAAGACTGCGACACCTTGTGTTTTCAGCCAAATGCAAGTGCCTCCATCTTGGACAGAGACTCTGCGGTTGCAGGATTTCAAACTAAAACATCTCTTAATGCCTGTACTGAGGCATCGTCATTAGGACTGACCAGTGGAACCCTTCGAAGCAGTGCTCTGATCATCATTTTACAATCTTGTCTTACTGAAAGCATCATCAAGAAGGTTGAAGGATGGGAGGAGTCACGTGATGGAGTAGAGGCCGGTCGGGTTGAACCAGCCCGCTCCAGAAAAAAAAGAAAAAAAGTTTGAAAAAGACAAGGTTTAATGAATACAAAACTCAAGAAATAGAAGATAAAGTTACAAAGAAGAACAAGAAGATGGCACCCAAGAAAGAGAAAGTAAGAACAACGGGAAAAAAAAGAAAAATCATCAGAGAAGAAAGAAGAAGGCTTTACCTGCATGAAGGAGCAGGGAGCTGCAGCAGTGAAGACCAGCCAATCTCTGAGGTTGGTGAGTGCCCTGCGAAGTCGCGACCTCCCGACCGGTGAACTCCAAAAATGGCTCTTGGAGCCAAACAAAAGTGTGCAGTGCGCAATCAAAGTAAAAAGTGAACACCGGCAGGAAGGGGGCTCAGCCGAGGAGAGGGCAGTTACAACATGAAAAGCTGAGGAACGCCCAGCATCAGGGCGCTCAGCTGGAGGATAAAAACAACAGAGAGGAAAGGAGCGAGGAGCTGGACGAGGAAGAACAACAGCAGGGTGACTGACAACAAGAGAATCAACAGCAGGAGACCAGACATACGGTCTTCCTTTTGTGGGCTGTCTAACAGTAAGAGGAGGCCAGACAAAGACATAGAAGTAATTCATCAGGAATAACAGAAGAGACACAGATACAAAGAAGAGAAGAAAGAAGACACAAACACAGGTACAGACACAAAAGAAGAGGAAGAAGAAGACCAATATCTTCACAGGAAAATAGAAGGTAAAACAGATGGACAGAATATAGATAAAGCCTTTTTTGAAGAACAAATGAGATAATTAAAAGAATGGTTATCATTAGAATTTAGTGCGATTAAAAGAAAAATGAAAGGAACAGAAGACAAAATGCAAAGTTTAGAACTGGTCATGACAGAAATAGGGAAAAGAGTAGAAAAACGTGGAGGAGCAGGAAACAGCTGTAGAATTGGAAGTAAATGATTTAAGAGAAAAATTGGAAGAAAGTGACAAAAAAAATAAAGAGACACAAGAGTTGTTATCTCAGAAAATTGATATTTTGGAAAACTATAGTAGGCGAAACAACATAAAAATAGTGGGCCTGAAGGAGGATGAAGAAGGCGCAGACATGAAGGAATTTATAAAAGGATGGATTCCAAAGGTCTTGGGAATGACAGAATTACATGAAGAAATGGAAATAGAAAGGGCACACAGAACACTTGCACTGAAACCGCAGACACATCAAAAACCAAGATCCATCTTAGTAAAATTTTGAAGATATACGAAAAGAGAAAATATATTGGAGTGGGCAAAGAATAAAGTAGGAGAAGATAATAAGCCATTGGAATATAAGGGACAAAATTTTTTTTTTCCCAGACACAAGTTTTGAACTCTTAAAGAAGAGGAAGTAATTTAATACAGCGAAATCAATTTTATGGAAAAAGGATTTATGTTGAGACATCCAGCCGTACTTAAAATATTTATATCTGGAGAGTAAAACAGACTGTTCTCGGATCTGGAGAAAGCACAAGAATTCGCAGAGCATTTGCAGTACAGAAGAAGAGATGTAACAAGAAAGAAGACCAGCGATAAAGTATATATAAAGATGTAAAAATAATGGATATGTAAAGAACCAAAGAGGGAAAAGAGAAGGGAAGGAAGGAAGAAGGGGGGGCTGGGTGGGAGGAAGAGAATAACCGTCACTGCGAAATCATTTGACGCTTGCGAGCAAGATCGCAAACCAAATGGAAAGAGGAGTTGTGGTTGCCCAGCAAGAGATAAAGGGCATCTCAGAGAGGGGTTAAGGTGTTATTGGGTATGGGAATTGTTGGAGTATTTTATGTTTTAAATGTGTTGTCATACATTAAGTTTAAAAAGGGAAAACTAAAAGATAAAAAGGGGAAAAAGTGGAATGGAGGTGGCAAGGAGGTGGAAAAAGAGGTGTAAGCAAGATATAAGATGGCCACTTAGAATTATATGACTATAAACATTAATGGAATACATCACCAAATTAAAAGAAATTAATAGATTATAGCATTTGTGCAGGAAACACATCTAATTGAAGTAGAACATAACAAATATTTTTTTAAACTTTATTTATTTGTTCAAAATACAGATAGTAAATAACATATACAACAATAAACCAAAAACATGAATGTTATATTTTATAGAAAAAATGAAAAAAATGAAAAGAAAACCCTCCCCCCCTTCAGCCAGCTCTCCTAAAGAGAGTCATAAAGAAAGGAAAAAAAAATTAAGGAAAAATTAAACATACATATTAAAATCAAATCAACGTAAATCAAAATGTAAGTATTCTGAATATAACAACCATTTACTAATAAAAAAGCTATAGTTATCACGTGAAACATATGTAAATTTTTCCATTATTAAACAGTATGTCATCTCATTATGCCATCTATTAATATCAATCATATTTGTATCTTTCCACGTACTAACAATACATTTTTTCACTACAAATAATGCTAAATATACAAAAATATACAAAATTTATCTAATCCCAAACCTTTCAGAGGTTGCATACTGCCCAGTAAAGATACTATCAGATCTAAAGGTATTTTAATCTTACACAGATTTGGATTTATCCCAACCCTTTTTATCCATACCATCCTATAATGTTTAATACATGAATAAAATATAACCCTTCTCTGGTACCTTCATAAGAAAAGTCTCAAATTTAGTCAAATCAGGTAAAATCATATTGCTACCAACACACATTTTACCAAAGATCAAATTTAAAAATAAAGAAACAAAGAATTCTTATCAATACCATGGCTGTCCCTCATCTTTACGCTTAATCGAACTGTTTAAACCTCGAACATTAAAAGTAGCAAACCTCAACTTTAACATATCTACTAATATTACTAAAGACCAATAATATTTTTATATAAAAACTCAAATCATCGTATATAGGCCCTCTAATAGGAGAAAAAAAAATCACAAATTAAAAGCTAGATAAAATGAAAATAAAAAAATAAGAAAAAAATTAATTAACAAACCCCCCCCCAAAAAAAAACTACCAAAAAGTAGTAATCCCTAAACAAAATTTGGGTGTGGATCACCCACCAGTGGCTGATGACTAATAGAACCTTGAACAAATCTCTTCCTCCCCAGCCGAACAAAAAATAATCTCAAAATAACATAATAACGTAAAAAGTAAAATAAGAATAAGAAGATTCTACTATTCATCCAAGAGGTTCCAAACTTGGAGATCCCATTTCAAAAGAAGTTGGACTCTTTCCATTCCCGTTTTTCCCATTTCTACCATTTCTTCCGTTTCCAGAACAACCAGATTTTTCTTTAGGAGACAATGGTGGACTACGTCTTTGTCCTCTTACATCTGGCAATGAATCAACAAAAATCATTGCTTCATGATCATCCTCAAAAAACCAAGATTGATAGTCTCCATGAAACACCTTCAACACTGCCGGATAGCGAAAAGTAGACTTATAACCTTTATGCCACAAAACTTCTTTAACTGGATTAAATCGATGTTGACGTCGAATAATCTCTTGACTCAAATCAGGATAGAAAAAAACTCTGCTATTCTGAATTAATAACGGAGTTTGTCGTTTTCTCGCATTTTGCACCGCCAGTTGAAGTATTGCTTCTCTGTCCAAATAATTCAAACATTGAATTATTACAGGTCTCGGTGGCTGACCAGGTAAAGGTGATCTCCTTAAAGTTCTATGAGCCCTTTCCAATACCAAGCCTTCAGAAAAAAAATTCTTGCCCTAATACTTGTGGGATCCAATCTGTAAAAAAATGAAGAGGATATTGTTCTTCCATACCTTCTGGCAAACCAACAATTTTCACATTATTCCTTCTACTTTGATTCTCCAAATAGTCTATTTTCCTCTCTAACTCCTTCTCACGTTCTCACAATTCTATAATGGATTTTTCAACCTTCAACACTTTTTCTATATTAGAAGCCACTTGTTGTTGACATTCCAAAAAAGCAGACTGAAATGTTTTTAAATCTTCACAAGATGCTTCTACACGTGCTTTAATTGTATTCAATTCTGAATTTATCCTTTGAGCCAGCTCATTCATTATAGGCTGAATGACAGCATTTAACTGCTTACATTGTAGTTCAGAAAAGCTCAGCCCCGCTTTCTCTAATGTAGTGGCAGAACCAGGTAACTGCAGCCCTGCTGCAACTCAACAAAAGGCATTTTAACGGTTTTACTGCAGGTCTGGACTCCCAGCGACGGCACCCCGACTTCCTCAGGGGGTTGACACTGGTTTCCCCCCGCAGCTCATTGTTTTTTAAAAAAATCACGGAGGAAAGCGATATCTTCAGGTTGAAATGCTTCCTGATGCATTTCAGACAATGGAGTCGTCTTCCTGCGTGCTCCCTCTGTTAAAATTGGCAGGCTGCCAGAATCAGAATCCACTTCTTGGGAACACGCACCTTCCTCCAGAGAACAGGTAATTCCAGCACTATCCTTCACTTGGTGGGTAGTAGACATTTTTTTTCAGCTCCCACAGGCAGTCTTTGTAGTTTAGGCACTGAAGAAATTAAACCTGAGGCTGTAGCAAGTTGTTTATGCCCCAAATCTTCAATACTTCAAAAATGTAACTTCTTCTGCACTTGAGGTTTAATATTTTTACCATTAATGGCCATAATAGTTCCTTAATACTTTAAACTAAAATTTAAGAAGTTTAAACTTGAAAACAAAGGGTTAAAAAATGGGTACTTAAAAGTCCGGCCAGAGAGGTCAAGATTACACGTCTAGACTCTATGCCATCTTGCCACGCCCACCCCCCCGAACATAACAAATTGAAGAGGGACTGGGTAGGACACGTAGCGGCAGCATCATATAACTTAAAATCTAGAGGTGTAGCCATATTAGTTAAAAAAAATGTACCAATTAAAATAGAGAAGGAAATAATAGATCCAGCAGGGAGGTATGTAATGATAGTGTTAGATATATTCAGAATTTTGGAATTTGCTCAATATATATGCACCTAACGATGACGATCAAAAGTTTATGCAGTATATTTTTTTGATGATTGCAGACACACAAGGAAATATATTGATAGGAGGGGATTTTAACCTTACTTTGGATCCATTGTTGGATAAAACTAGACAAAAGATAAGCAAAAAGAATAAAGTAGCCAAATTTATAGTTAAATCAATGCAGAAAATGAAACTTATGGAGGAGACAACATCCAAAAGAGAAGAAATATTCATATTATTTGAGTAGGCATAAAACATATTCAAGGATTGATATGTTTTTGTTGTCGGCCCATATTCAAGGGAGAGTTAGGAAAACTGAGTATAAAGCTAGACTACTATCAGAGCATTCACCCCTGTTATTAGCAATAGAACTGGAGGACATCCCACCAAGAACATATAGATAGAGGTTAATCTCCATGCTACTTAAAAGGCAGGAATTTGGAGAGTTTATTGAATGCCAAATTTAAAAATATTTTGAAATAAACACAGAATTGGTGAAAGATAAATTTATACTATGGGACCCAATGAAAGCTTACATTTGAAGACAGATAATAAGTTATGTTACTAAGATGAAAAAGGATTACAATCGGGAAATAGAGCAGCTGGAAAGGGAGATAGCATGTATAGAAAAGGAACTAGTGAAAAGGGACGATATAAAGAAAAAGAGAATTGACAGACAAAAAAAATAAAATTCAAAACATTACAAGCATACAAGGTGGAGAAGAACATGATGAAAACAAAGCAAAAGTATTACAAATTGGGAGAAAAAACACATAAAATATTGGCCTGGCAACTTAAAACAGAACAAGCTAAAAGACCTGTATTGGCATCAAGGAAAAAGGACAAACAAATCACATATAACCTAACAGAGATTAATGAAAAATTTAAGGAATTTTATGAACAATTATACCGAACTGAGAATTAGGGGAAATATGATAAAATTGAACCACTGAAATTGCAAGAAGAGGAACACAACAAACTGATAAAACCATTTGAAATAGAGGAAGTACAGGATATATTAAAAAAGCTGCCGAACAATAGAACACCAGGAGACAATGATTTTCCAATAGAATTTTATAAAACATTTAAAGAGTTATTAATTCCTCCTCTGTTGGAAGTAATGAATCAGGTAGAAGAAACACAAAACTTACCAGACTCATGTAAGACAGCAATAATTACAGTAATACCAAAGAAGGGGAAGGATCCATTAACACCAGCATCATATAGACCAATATCTCTACTTAACTCAGAATATAAGATAATAGCGAACTTATTAGCAAACAAATTGGCCAACTGTCTACCAAAAATAGTAAAACAAGATCAAACTGGATTTATTAAGAAAAGATAAACAGTGGATAATGTCTGTAAACTTATTAATCTAATTTATGCAGCTCAAGGAAATAAGAAACCAACGGTGATTGTTGCCTTAGAAGCAGAAAAAGCCTTTGACAGGGTAGAGTGGAACTACTTATTTAAGGTATTACAGAAGTTGAATCTGCCAGAAAAATATATTAATTAGATTAAAGCATTATATAATGGACCATTGGCAAAGATAGTAGTAAATGGATATGTATCGGACCAACTCAAATTAAGTAGATCAACTAGGCAGGGATATCCATTATCCCCCTCATTGTTCACCTTAGAAATAGAACCACTGGCAGAGCTGATAAGAATAGAAAACAAAATAAAAAGGATAAAAATATAGGAGGAGTATAAAATCATTTTATTTGCAGATGACATCATAGTCTACCTAACAGAACAAGAGATATCAATAAAAGAATTACATAAGAAATTGAAGGAATATGGAGAAATATTGGGGTACAAGGTCAACGCAAATAAAAGTGAAGTGATGCCAATGAGTAATGCGGATTACACAGAACTTAAAAAAGAATCACCATTTAAATTACAAGCACAAGCAATCTGATACCTAGGTATAAGGTTAGACAATAACTTAAGCCACTTGTACAAACTAAATTATCAGCCACGAATAAAGAAAGTGCAGGAAGACTTAGAACATTGGAAAGAACTACCACTAACGTTGATAGGGAGGATGAACTGCATTAAAATGAGTGTGTTCCCAAGGATACAATACTTATTTCAAATGTTACCAATTCCATTAACAGAGAAATTCTTTGATGAACTAAAAAGAATAATAAGGAAATTCTTGTGGAAAGGGGGGAAACCGAGGATAGCGTTAGATAAATTAACAGAGAGATATAACCAGGGTGGTTTGCAGTTACCAAACTTCAGAAATTATTATAGAGCTGCACAATTAAGATATTTATCAGATTTTTACCAGACGAGAGAAAACCAAACTGGACTAAGATAGAACTAGATAAAATAGGGGAGAAGGTACCGGAACATATATTTTATAAGTGGGATGAATAGCTGGTGCAATATAAAAGCTCACCAGTATTGCATCATTTACTTAATATATGGAAGAAGATCCACGTAGAAAGGAAAAAAACCAATTACCAACTACCAAAATTGTTATTGATGCAAAATCCTCTTATCCCTTTTACAATAGATAACCTTTCCTTTAGAGAATGGGAGAGAAAAGGAATCAAAAGAATAGAAAATTGTTTTTTGGGAAATAATTTATTAAAATTTGAACAGTTGAAGGACAAATGTGGAATAACTCACTGTACAATGTTTGCATACCATCAACTGAAATCTTATTTAAAGGATTAAGTTGGGAAACAGATTGAGATTACCAGAAGGAAGCAGCTTTGAATATGTGATTACAGACACAATGATAATTAAAAGATTTATAACAAATATGTACATTAAGCTGCAAGGTAAGCAAAATGAGGAAATAAGCTATAAACCTAAACAAAAGTGGGAAAAGGATTTAAACATAAAGATAAAGAATGAAATATGGGAAAAGTTATGTTCTGGAACTATGAGCAATACAATAAACACAAGGTTACGCATGATACAGTATAATTGGTTACACAGGTTAGATATCACTCCTCAAAAACTAAAAGAATGGGATCCAACATTATCAGATAGGTGTTTTCGCTGTAAGAAGGAAATGGGAACAACAATACATGCAATTTGGGCATGTACGAAAGTGAATACATTTTGGGAAGAACTAAATCAGATAATAAATAAAATCACAAAAAAACCACATACCAAAAAATCCAGAGATCTTTCCTTTAAGTAACATAAGAAATAAAGAATTAGGTCTCAAATTGGATAAAGCGTAAAAAAAGATTTATTGTGATGGCTTCAGCAGTAGCAAAAAAATGTATAATGCAAACTTGGAAAATGGAAGAGGGCCTTGAGAATACAGCAATGATACATGGAAATGAATAAATGTATTCCATTGGAAAAAAATAACATATAATTTAAAAAATAAAGTCACATTGTTCGAACAAATTTGGGAACCGTACATGGAACATAACAGACCTCCACCCCCTAAAATGATAGGAAGACAAAACTATTTGATTTCGTGGATAAAAGTAGATGACACATTTTTTTGGTTTGTTTTTCCTTTGTGTGAAGACATTGTTTCATGGTTTTATTATATTGTATATGTTGAATATTTATTGGTTTTGGAGGGGGGGGAGGGAAAAAAAGGGGAAAGTGCCATTGTGTATATTTCATGAGAAACTTTTTTTACATATTTTGGTTGTTATAGTTCATAGTATGAAAAATTTAAAAAAATATTTAAAAAAAGAAGGCTGTAGCATCATTAAAATGACCATTCTGCTGAAAGAAAAGAGAGCTAAAGATCATATAATTACAAGGGCATTAGCCTAATATCAATGGTGGGCAAATTGTCAGAGTTATAACTGTCTGCAGAATTCATCACTTAAAAGTGAAGGACAGTCAGCATGAACTTATTGAGGGAAAAGTGTTGATTTGGGCAGTCCATTTGGATTCTGGCAATGATTTGTACATATTTCTCCATTGCATCTGATCATATTTATAGCATTTCTTTGATGATTGGTTGAATTTAAAAGCTGTGGCAAAGAATAAAAAGTGGGAATAGTGAGAGGTGATTTAGTGACAGGACAGCTGTCCATGGAATTGTTCAGTTGACTTCTATGCAAGGTCCCTTGCCATGTCTGCTCCAAATCAATTGCTTGGAATATTGGAACCTCAAATTTACAAGTTAATTCCCCACTTATTGTGGAAGAGAGCTTTTGGCTGCAGGTTATTTTAAGCGGATGAGGCAGATGGGCGGATACATCTCCATGAATCCTCCATGAATCCTCTTCCCTTGTCCGTGGTGGTCAAGTTCAGTGTTTGGGAGGTGGTGAATGCATTTTGTACTTTGTGTGCACTGCAATCAGAGTGAATTTCCTCAGTCCAATATTTTCACGAGTGCTGAGCAAACAAAGCAATGGAAAAGGTTGATGGCAAAGCACAACTACAAAATTATTAGGCAGCAATACTGTTGTTTCCAGGAAATTATGCTTATATTCAGGATGTAAGTGTTACATTACTGAAGATGCATCCTTTCAAAAATAAAAAAAGTAAATAGATTGTTCACCGGAAAACCCACTTTTCTCTATCCTATATAGAAATCCCTTTTATTTTCAATAATCTGTTTTTAACATTCATTGAATAAAAAGAATGTCTATATCAAGGGCATTGTCAAAATTGTTGGTCTGAGATTCCTGGTCTAAAGCAAGAAACAGGAACTAATGTGTGCATAATAGGTCCTATTAAAGTTTCAGAACAATGGTCAGTTTATTTATAATGTTTTTTGAGGGCAAAATATTGGTGAAGTTCAGGTTGGTTTATTGTCACATGCACAAAGCTGCAGCGATAGAACATGTTTTGTGAGCAATCCAGATTGTTATCCCACATAGAGTACAGCAAGTAAGTCCAAAGTTACAGAGAGAGATCAATTGGTACAGAGTTAAGCCAGGGTAAATTTACTGCTTTGATGTTCATTCAGCAATGTATGCTGTCCCTTTGAATATGGTGGATGACTTCACACGAGTGAATCTTTTTCCTGACGTGAACAGAGTGTGGTTGGGTTGGTATGAGCCTTTTAATATATTGTCTGCTTTTCCAAGGCCACAGGAGTTATAGATGGAGATAATATAGGGAAGCGGGTGTATGTGATGGCCTGAGCTATGCTCAACCCCTCTGCAGTTTCTTGCGGTCTTGGGCAGATCAGTTCATGTACCACACATTGATAAACACTCATAGGATGCTTTTGATGGTGCCTTGTAGAAGTGGTTAAATTGCACAAGTGACATAGCAAATTTCCCAAGGCTTCTGATGCCTTGGTGCATTTTCTTGGCCAGTGCACTGATGCGAGTGGACCAGAACAAGACGCCTTAAAGCTGACTCCCATCTCCACCTCAGCCCAACTGATTCAGGCAGTGGAGTGAGGTTTGCTCCTCTTCAAGAAGTTTATAATCAGTTCCTTAGTTTTGCTGACATTGAGTGAGAGGATGTTGTCCTGGTACCAAGCCATTGGTCTCCCTATATCTCCCTTCTAAACTCCACCATAATTGTCCAAGATCCTGTTTACCACAGTGGTCTTTAAATTTATAGATGGAATTGGAGTTGTGTTTGGCCACACCATTGTGGATGTACAGGGATTATGGTTGGGACACAGCCCTATGTGTTAAGAATGAGGAGATGATGTCACTAGTCCTCTCTGATTGTGGCATTAGGGATAGAAAATCATGGATCCAATTGCAGAGCAGTGTATTCAGGCTAAGTTCACCGAATTTGAGGATTAGTTTGTATGGTACTTTTATTTTGAAGGTGGATCTAGAGTCTACGGAGATTATTTTCCTAGTCTGCATCCATTAAAGAGGATAAATAAGGCCCGGGTCTGATGTGTCACAACAAAGCTGCTGCCCCTTTGTGGCACCAAAGTTTCAATCTCCATTCATTTGGAATGGGACTTGAACCCACAACCTTTTTCCATCAAGATGTGGGTGCAACCAAATGAACCACCACAGACTCTTGATCAATATTGATACATATGAGTGAGACAAAGTGTCAGTGGCACAAGGAGGTTACTCAGACTAAACCAATTGTTGTTACACAGATGACTTAAAGGTTCCATCCCTGATACAACACCTCATAGCTAAGTACGTGCGGAAGAGTGAAGTCTGTCAGCACCAATTAATCACGTGGAAGAACACTTCCAACAAAGCCCAAAGAGTCCTCTCAAATCACATAATTTACACATTATTCTTGCACTTGGCAGTCAGAAGAAGAAAGGGAAATAGGACTGAGCTGATGAATATTTTAGAGAATCCTTTGTCCAAGGTTACAAGATGTTAAAGTTGATATGAAGATGGTTTTGACATCTATCTGCATTGGAAATTCTGTTGAGAATGATGCTTTATAAGTATATTTTGGTTGAGCTATCAGGGAAAGTATGTTCTCTTTAAATGTGCATCTATATGCTGACAAAAGACAAAAGACAAAGGAGGAAAAACCCAACACCCAACCCCAACCAACCAATTTTCCCCTGCAACCGCTGCAACCGTGTCTGCCTGTCCCACATCGGACTTGTCAGCCACAATCGAGCCTGCAGCTGACGTGGACTTTTACCCCCTCCATAAATCTTCGTCCGCGAAGCCAAGCCAAAGATATGCTGATGTTCAAGCATATGACTATAGTAACAAAGCACACTAGGTCTTGGAAGCAGTTGGGACATGTCTGGGTACTGCAACCCCACACCAATTCCTCTGATTATTAATAACATGATGACTTCAATTTATACAGTCCATGCATCACATTGGAGTCAGACCCAGGCTTTGACTCCGTTAATTATTATCAAAGTGTAGTTTGTGATGCTCCACCGTCTGACATTCTAATTTAAGGAAACGATAAAGCTGAGTAAATCAGTAAAGTCCGCATAATGATCACAACTCACTCCACAACTCACTCCACAACTCACTCCACAATGCACTCCACAACTCACTCCACAACCCACTCCACAACCCAATCCACAACTCACTCCACAACCCACTCCACAACCCACTCCACAACCCACTCCACAACTCACTCCACAACCCACTCCACAACCCACTCCACAACCCACTCCACAACCCACTCCACAGCCCACTCCACAACTCACTCCACAACCCACTCCACAGCCCACTCCACAACTCACTCCACAACTCACTCCACAACTCTGGTGTCAACTGAATGGCATGATCCATTGATCCAGCAAAAGTTCATTTTTTAAAATTTTCTTCCCCGTTTTCCCATCAATAGCCTCATAATTCTATAACTCCCACCAGACCTGCAGCTCTGAACTGCAACAATACTTGCCTTTCATGCCTCCCAGATTCCACCATCTGCAGCCAAGTCTGGACCAGCTAGTCTCTTCAGTTCTGACATTCATGCCCAAAACTTTGCCATTTCTCCATTTGGGTCTCTCCTGCTACGTCACTGTAGCTCAGCAGAGTAAAGTTTCCAATCTCAGTGACCTGAATTCTATCTTGATCTCCATTGTTTCTTCCTGTGACAACATTGGTTTCCTTATCCCAAAAATATGCCTTACTTCAGAATGCACTGTGCAATCTAATAGCTCAGGTGTCAGAAACAGCTTGTTAAGGACAATGAGATGTTGGGCTTCATTAATAGGGGGATTGAGTTGGGGAGGGGGGGTGTGGCAAGATGGCGTAGAGTCTAGATGTGCAATCTCGACCTCTCTGGCCAGACTTTTAAATACCCATTTTTTAACCCTTTGTTTTCAAGTTTAAACTTTTTAAATTTTAGTTTGAAGTATTAAGGAATTATTATGGCCACTAATGGTAAAAAGACTAAACTTCGGAGTTCATAAGTTCAAAAGAAGTTACATTTTCGAAGTGCTGAAGATTTGGGGCCTAGACAACTTGAGTCAGCCCCAGGCTCGATTTTTTCATTGCCTAAATCCCAAAGATCACCTGTGGGGGCTAAAAAAATACCTATTGCTCACCAAATGAAGGATGGTGCTGGAATCACTCGTTCTCCGGAAGAAGGTGCATGTTCCCAAGAAGTGGACCCCGATTTGGAAAGCCTTTCAATTTCAATGGAAGGAGAATGCAGGAAGACGACTCCATTGTTGGAAATGCATCAGGTAGCATTTCAATCTGAAGAAATCGTTTTTCTTTGCGAATTGATAGGAAAACAACGAGATACGGAGGGAGACCAGCGGTGACCCCCTGTGGAAGTCGGGGTGCCGTCGCTGGGAGTCCAGACCCACAGTAAAAAATTTTAAATGCCCTCGAAAAACAGGAGCTGCAGTTACCTTGTTCTGCCATTTTGTCAGAGAGAGCAGAGCTGAGATTTACTGATTCACATTGTATGCAATTAAATGTAGTTATTCAAGCTATTATAAAACCTTTGTTGACATCTCAAATGAATGAAATGGTTCAAATGAATGCTGGTATAAGTTCAGAATTAAATATGATTAAGACACGTGCGGATGCATCTTATGAAGAATTAAAAAAAACTTCAGACTGCTTTTTTGGACAGTAAACAACAGTGACTTCTAACACAGAAAAACTGTTGAAGGTGGAAAAATCAGTCACAGAATTGGGAGATCATGAGAAGGAGTGAGAATAAAAAATAGATTATTTGGAAAATCAAAGCAGAAGAAATAATGTGAAAATTGTTGGTTTGCCAGAATGTACAGAAGGACAAGATCCTCTTCGTTTCTTTAAAGACTGGATTCCACAAATATTAGGGCAAGAATTTTTCTCTGGGGGATTGGCACTGGAAAGAGCCTATAGAGCTTTAAGAAGAATACCCTCAGCTGGTCAACCACCGAGACCAGTAATAATTCAATGTTTGAGTTATTTGGATAGAGAAGCAATACTTCGACTTGCAGTACAAAATGCAAGACAACGACAAACCCCATTATTGATTCAGAATAGCAGAGTCTTTTTTTATCCTGATCTGAGTCAAGACGTCATTCAACGTTGACATCAATTCAATCTAGTTAAAGAAGTTTTGTGGCGTAAAGGTTATAAGTCTACTTTTCTTTACCCTGCAGTGTTGAAGGTGTTTTACAGAGACTATCAATTTCAGTTTTTTGAGACTGATCATGAAGCAATAATTTTTGCTGATTCATTGCCAGATATAAGAGGACAAAGATGTAGTCCACCATTATCTCCTAAAGAAAAATTTGGTAGCTCTGGAAATGGAAGATATGGCAGAAATGGGAAAAACGGGAATGGAAAGAGTCCACCTTCTTCTGAAATGGGATCTTCGAGATTGGAATCTTCTGGATGAAAAGAAGAATTTTCTTATTCTATTTTTTTCTTTTGTCATTATGATATTTTGATGTTACTGACTGTTTGGCTGGGGAGGGAGAGATTTGCATTAAGTTCTTTACTAGTCATCAGCCACTGGTGGGTGACCCACACCCAATTTTTGTTTAGGGGATTACATTTGGTAGTTTTTTTTTGGGGGGGGGATTTTCTTTTTTTAATCTATATTTTTTTAGTTTTTAAGCTGTGATTTTTTTCATTGGAGGGCTATATACGTTGAATTGAGATTTTATATAAAGATATTATTGGTATTTAGTAATAATAGTAGATATATCAAAGTTGAGGTTTGCTACTTTTAATGTTCGAGGATTAAATAGTCCGATTAAATGTAAGTGAGTCTTGGCATATATTAAGAAAATGAAAATTGATATTGCCTTTTTACAAGAAACACATTTGAATGTGAAGGAAAGCGTGAAATTAAAAAGGGATTGGGTTGGGCAAGCATATTCTTCTTCATTTAATTCTAGAGCTAAAGGTGTAGCAATTTTGATACATAAAAATTTATCTTTTGAATTACAAACAATGGAGGAAAAGGCAGGACGTATTAAATTGAGTTGTAAGATTTTTAGTGAATTTTTGACTTTACTTAATATTTATGCTCAAAATGCAGATGATGAAGTATTTATTTCGGATGCATTTTTATGTTTGGTCTAGCTAATGATAATATTTTAGTTGGTAGTGATTTTAATTGTGTTTTGGAACCTTTATTAGATAAATCTCCAAAGAAATTTAAAAAATCCAAGATGGCAATCCAGGTCCAAGCGCTAATGAAAGATCTTAATTTAGTAGATATTTGGAGATGTCTTAATCCGACAGAGAAAGATTTTTCCTTTCATTCATCTCGAGATGAATCGTTTTCAAGGATTGACTTCTTTTTAGTATTGGCACACTTACAAGGGAAAATACAACAAGTGGAATATAAAAGCAGGGTGATTTCAGATAATTTTCTGTTATATTTTACATATGAAACTTCTGAGAAAATTCAAATAGCTTATCGTTGGAGGTTTAATAGAATGTTGTTAAAATATGGAATTTATTGATTTTTTGTAAAAACAAATTAATTTTTTTTAAAGAAAATTGTAATTCTGTTCAAAGTAAGTTTGAATTATGGGATGCTATGAAAGCCTATTTGAGAGGACAAATAATTAGTTATACTTCTAAAACAAAAAGGAATCGATTAAGTCAGAGTTTTGAATTAGAGAAACAGATCGATGAGTTAGAAAAGGAATTTCAGAAAGATGCTACAGAAGATCAGAAAATAGAATTATCTAGGCTGAAATTGAAATATAATTCTTTGCAATCTTATCAATTTGAATGTGTGATTAATAGGACTAAACAACGGTATTACGAATAGGGAGAGAAAGCACATAAGGTATTGGCATGGCAATTAAAGAAAGAACAGATATCGAGGACTATTAATGCTGTTAGACGGAATTCTCTTATTACTTATAAACCTCATGAGATTAGTGATGAATTTTATTCATTTTATAAAAAGTTATATACATCTGAAGGAAAACAGGAAACTGGATTGATAGATTTTTTTAATCACAGTTGAATTTACCAATATTAGAGGATGGAGATATACAGGAGTTAGATGAACCATTTACTGATTCAGAAATTAAAATGGCTATGCTGGAAATGCCGAATGGTAAATCGCCTGGTGATGATGGATTTTCAGTTGAATTTTATAAAATATTTTATGATGATTTATCTACAGTGTTTGGGGATGTATTACGTCAAGTTGGAGAACATTATGATTTACCTGAGTCTTGTTCTGGTGCTTCAATTACAGTAATTCCTAAAAAAAGATAGAGTTCCTTTGAAAGTATCTTCATATAGACCAATTTCGTTGTTAAATGTAGATTATAAAATAATAGCTAAAAAATTAGTGAATAGATTGGCTAAATTTTTACCAATATTGATTCATATTGATCAAACAGGTTTTATAAAGAATAGATATGCTTCAGATAACATTTTGCACGTGATTAGTTTGATTAATAGATTTCAACAATCTTTAGATCATCCGATGGTGATATCCTTAGATGCACAAAAAACATTTGATAGAGTTGAATGGAATTTTTTATTTAAAGTTTTGGAGAAATTTAAGTTTGGTCCTTCTTTTATTGGTTGGATTAGGGCTCTATATAATAAACCGGTAGCTAGAGTATTGACGAATGGTTTGATTTTGGAATCTTTTATGTTAACTCGATCAACTTGTCAAGGTTGTCCTTTATCACCAGTTTTGTTTGCGTTAGTGAATGAAACTTTAGCACAGTTGATAAGACAAAATACACAGATACAAGGTATGAAAGTTTTAGATGAGGAGTATAAAATTAATTTATTTGATGATGATGTATTGGTGTATTTAATAAACCTAGCTCAGTCACTTTTGCATTTGAAGGAATGTTTAATACAATATGGATGTCTTTCTGGATATAAAGTTAATTGGGAAAAAAGTGAAATATTACTGGTAAGTGAAGGAGATTATTCAGTTTATAAGAATATTATTAATTTGAAGTGGGCTGATTGAATTAAATATCTGGGTATAATTTTGAATGTTAATTATCAATCTTTATATAAATTAAATTATGCTCCATTAATGAAAAAAATTAAAACTTATTTGATTAAATGGAAAGATTTACCTATTAATTTAATGGGAAGGATAAATACAATTAAGATGAATATCTTTCCACGTATACAATATTTGTTTCAATCTATTCCGTATTTACTTGATAATTTTTTTTTGAGATGTAAATAAAATGGTTAGGGAGTTTCTATGGAGAGGTACATTTTTGAGAGTAGCTTTGAATAAATTAACTTGGAAATATGAATTAGGGGGACTACGTTTACCACATTTTCAAAATTATTATGAGGCAGCCCAACTTAAATTTATTAGTTCATTAATGGATTTGGTACGACCTCCTAGTTGGGCTAAAATTGAGATGGCAAGTATTTCTGAATTTGAAATACATCAAGTTTTGTTTAGGTGGAATATAAATTTGTTACAACAATATAATGTGCCTATACTAAAACATTTAATGAAGTTATGGATAAAGAAAAATAAAATGATAGGTTCTAGGGGTAAATTATTGACTTTAACTCCATTGTATAATAATCAACTTATTACTTTTTCAATACATAATCAAAGTTTATTGCACTGGAGATTTAGAGGTGTGGAAAATTTCAGAGATTGTTTTAAAGAGGGAAAGTTTTTATCTTTTAATCAGATGAGGGAAGATTTTGGTATTGATAAGAATTCTTTATTTCTTTATTATCAAATTTGATCTTTGGTAAAATGTATGTTTGGTAGAGATATGATTTTACCTAAAATGACTAAATTTGAGACTTTTCTTATGAAGGTACCAGAGAAGGGTTATATTTCATTTATGTATCAAACATTACAGGATGGTATCGATAAAAAGGGTTGGGATAGATCTAAAATTAAATGGGAAGCGGATATTGGTTTTACTTTTTCTGAAGAGGATTGGTTAGATATCTGTTATGATAGTGTAACTAGTTTGATAAATGCACATTATGCAATGATTAATTACAATTTTTTACATCAATTATATTTGACACCTCAAAAATTAAAAAAAATATAGTTTTAATGAATCAGATTTGTGTTTTAGATGTGGTGATACGGTTGGAACTTTTTTTCATGCTGTTTGGTCATGTATACATATACAATCCTTTTGGAAGAAAATTCAATCGTTTTTAGAATATCTGTATGAGATTAAAATAGTTTTAGATCCAACAGTATTTTTATTGGGTAGTTTTCAACCTCTGAAAGGCTTGGGATTAGATAAGTTTCAGCTTGCTTTTGTATATTTAGCTTTATCTGTAGTGAAAAAATGTATTGCTAGTACGTGGAAAGATACAAATATGATTGATATTAATAGATGGCATAATGAGATGAAATATTGTTTAATAATGGAAAAAATTATGTATGCTTCACATGATAATTATAATTTTTTTATTAATAAGTGGCTCTTATACTTGGAATATTTACATTTCAATTTATATTGATTAGATTTTAATATGTATAATTTAACTTTTTTAAATATTCTTTCTTTTTTCTTTTTTTTATGGCTCTCCTTAGGAGAGTTGGCTGAAGTGGGTGGGGGGGGGTTCTTTTATTTTTTCCTATATATAAAAAAATCCTCATGTTCATGTTTAATTGCTGTATATGTCATATATTATTTGGTTTTTGACCCAATAAATAAAGTTTAAAAAAATAGGGGATTGAGTTAAAGAGTCAAGAAGTCATGTGGCAACTCTACAAATCCCTGGTGAGATCACACTTAGAGTATTGTGTTCAGTTCTGATCACCTCATTATAGGAAGGATATGGAAGATATGGAGAAAATGCAGAGGACATTTGCCAGGATCTTACCTGAATTGGAAAGTAAGTATTATGGGGCAAGGTTAGCAGACTCTTTGGAGTATAGAAGGAGACTTGATAGAGGTATACAAGATTATGAGAGGAATAGATGGGGTGGACAGCCAGCACCTTTTTCCCAGGGCAGGAACAGCAAGCAGCAGAGGACATTTGGACAAAGTGAAGGGAAGTAAATTTAGGGGAGACATCAAGGGTGTTTTCTTTTTGCACAGAGAGTTGTGGGTGCTTGGAATGCCTTGTTATGGATGATGGTGGGGCTGACATTTTAGGGGTATTTAAATGACTCCGAGATAGGCGCTTGGATGGAAGAAAGAGAGAGGGTTATGAAGATAGAGGGTATTTTTTTAAAGGATCTATGGTTCAGCACAACATCGAGGGCTGAAGGGCCTGTACTGTGCCATGGATGGGATACCTGGTGGGGTCATTTTTATGCATCTTTATTAATTTAGTTTCCCCTTGTACTGGCTATCCCTCCCATGGGATGATGATGGTTCCTTTCAGGAAGTTTGTGAGGTTTGATGGATACCTCACTCTCAGAAAGGAACAGCATGTGCAGGAATGGATTTTAGGTGAGTAGGGGTTGCACACGTCCAGACCCACCCTCTCGACATCCACTCCCGGATCCAGTGGCATGGTGAGGTCCAAGACATCTGGGAGAAGTTCTGTTGCAGTGAATGGTCAGACCAAGCTTCAATGCAAGGGATACCCTTTCCGCATTTCACAGCACATGTTTGCTAGATGGCTGTTGACCCTCTGAGAGGGTTCATCTGCCCTTTGACAGGTCTTGTTTTTCATACTGCAGTGGGTGTAGCTACCTTCTGCACCAGGCAAGCCTGGTGAGGGAGCCGGTTTAGTCGCTGACCACCCGACCATGCAACAGCTAGTACTGGGTTACATGATACCAATTGTACTCAGACGAGTGACCTGATGAGTTGTAGCTTCCACTGCAACTCTCCCTGTACCATTATTATCACCTTCCCTTCTTATCAGATTCCAGCACAGACAGTCTTCATCTACACTTATCACTCCACTTAACAATGTACGACTCATCTTCTTCCAGACCCTTTTGTTATGTCTGTCTCTTTTCCTTTCCCTTCCTATCAGCTGCTTCTGTCCATTATATTCACCTCTTTCTAGTTCACGGTTTTTATTTCCCCAATGGCCCATGACCAAAGCCTCCCACCTTGTCCATTTTATACCATCTATGCACCCTCAGTCCTGATGAATATTGACCATTTTTTTTTTCCCCACTGATGCTGATCAACTCTCCGAGTTTCTCCAGCAGGTTGTTGTTCTGGATTCTAACATCTGCAGCCTTTAGTGTGTCTCATGTTCATTTTTATTCCATTTTATTTTACTCAATTGATTTGAAGTATTTTTTGTTTATCATTGTTTTTATAAAATTATCTTCAGCTGTTTCCATTTGTCTCTAATCTTCAAAGCCTGGTGTTTCATGGACTTACATTTCTGGCCCCTCATGTGTCCTCAGTTTTATTCAGTGCAATTTAGAAACAGTAGAAAGGCCTTGGACCACCCAGGTTTTAAAAAAAGGCCATCAGGGAGATCTGTGAATTAGTTCTTATTTTCTGACATCCACAGACTCATCACTGCAAGCAGACGGCTCTGTGTCCTGGCAGATAGCTGCGCACCACTGGTCAACAAAGGTTAATTACAACTGTAGGGTAACACTGGGATGACTTGATGCTCAGTCATGGTCCAGTTTTGTGACAGTAGCATCATGGAAAATTGCTGCAGGAGACTATTCAGTTCACTGAAGCAACTCCACCTTTCAATATAGACAAGGCTGATCATAAAACTTCAGTACCTTTCCTGATTTAACCTGATTAATTAAGGTTAAATTTATACAAAAGCAAAAGAGGATAATTTGTGTCACCTGCAGAATGTTACAGACTTCAGGTATTGCTTTGGTTGTACTTGCAAAATGCCAAAGTATTTTCAAATGTTAATTTCCCCCCATTGACTAAGAGAAATGAGAAATTTCTGACAACACAAAAGGAAAGTCTCTAAGATATGAGCATTTTTGGAGGCAGTTGCAAATAGAAAAGCTACAATCTGTCAGCAGATGTGAACTTAAACTTGTTCAAGGACTACTTCTAAACCTCACCAAACCCCATTCACCCAACAACCCAAATTTGTCCCATGCAGTATCCCCCAGTCCTGTCACCATTGGATTTTAACAATTTCATCTTTGCTTTTAAATTCCTCCAAAGCCTCTGCACTCCTGACCATTATAACATGCTGGAGCCCAACAGTCGAAGATATCTGTCCCTTCCCATTCTGGCTCCTTGTGCATCCTCAGTTGTATTCATAGCTGTCTTTGTTGCATTGCTCTCCAAGTAGTTCTTTGTTGCATCAGACAAAAAACCTCGGTTGCTCTTGACAGTCACATAGCCAAGTATTTCTAAGTTGTCCTAAGGTCATTCTTACATTGTGCTGATTGCAATGATTACAATAGTTTCTTATTCTCTTCTCACTCCTATTCTATGGAGGCACACTGATTGATTAGTCTTGTTACTGTGGTGCTAGCTACCAGCATCTGTTGTGGAGGGGAACACACTCTCAAGGCCATAGGCAAATCTAGCTACAGCAAGTCTTTCTTGGATCTCCGTTAATACATTTTCCTCGTGGAGCTGCTTTTGGTGATTTAATGCTTGCCTGCCCAATATCTCTATGAAAGCACAATACCAAAGCTGCAATTCTACTAATGTACACCAGCCACCACAGAAGCAAATTTCCACAAAGCGGTGAATATGATGTGAATGTTGGATGATGTAAGGGAAGTTCTCAGCTCTATTCATTACTTTCTGCAACTTTTTCTGAACTCGAAGAGAGCCGTACCACCCTGTGACGCATCCAGCAAATCTGTTTTCCATGGTGCATGTGAAGAAGGACAAGCTGAACTTGCTTAATCTTTGATGAAAGAAGAGGCATTGTGTGCTTTCATGACTGTTATATCAACATGCTTGTCCCAGGTTCATACTCTTTAAACTTTAAGCAAGATATGGCTTGCTGTCTTTGGCTGAGGCATTGAGTTTAACAGTTGGAACATCATGTTACAGTTGTACAGAATATTTGTTAGGTCATACTTGGAGTATTATATGCAGTTCTGGTCATCACATTAGAGGAAGGGCATGATTAAGCTAGAGAGGGTGCATAAAACATTTACCAGAATGTTGCCTGGATCGGAGCACCAGTTATCAGGAGAAATGGGAAAGAGAGGCTTGTTTCCCTTGGATCGAAGGAGACCAAGAGGTGGCATGATAGAGATGTATCAAAATTACGGCAGGTATAAATAGCATAGACAGCCAATATCTATTTTCCATTGTAGAATGTCTAAAGCTTGAGGGCAAAGGTTTAAGATGAGAGGTATGAGGTACAAAGGGAATCTGACGAATAAATCAGAGGAGCTAGTATCTGGAATGAGCTGGTAGAGATGTTGGAGGCAAGAACAACATTAAGGAGGCATCTTTTCAGGCATTTGAATGTGTCGGGCATTGAGGGATATGCAATTAATGTAGGCAAGTGGGATTAGCATAGATAGCTGTAATAGACAGCAGACACATAGTGGGCCAAAGGGCATGTTTCTATGCTGTACAACATTATGACTCCATGTTACCTTGAAAAAAAAACACTCAGTTATATGTAATGGATCCATATAACATGAATATCCGTGAAGAATTCTAATCAAAAAATGTACAGTCTTTTCACAAGTGCTTCATAAACCATGTTGTTCATTGGCTAAATGTCAGCACAGCACCCATCTTCATCACCTGCTGGCATTACTTAAAGCTCACCTGCACTTTTTGAAAGGAATGGGCCAGCTTCCAAAACCATTCAGCTTCATTTTGAAGCATTTTGCTTCTGTCACATCAAGAGTCATGTTTTTGACTTCAGAAGGCGAGATGAGTGATTGTTGCCACCACCAGGGAGGTAATTGATGAGGGCACCAACAAAGTTTGTGGAATTTTTTTTATTTCCCATGGCATTCTTGGTTCCCTTGTTCCTTTACATTTAACAGTTGCTTCTCACATGCACTACTGCTCCTATATGTCCATCAATGTTTTTGCTGCACGTCCAGCTGAGCTATTTTCTGTTGCCCAGACCCAGGTCCCTGCTTCAGTTCCCTTGTATGGAATGCGTGCAATGTAATGTAAGCACCTACTGAGAGAGTTCTGAATCAATTCACATTGTAGTGCTAATAGAATTGAGGCAACTAGTCTGCTATACAATTTACCATTTGTGGCCATTCCCTTTCATCACAGCCAGTGAAATTCAATCAGCCAAATCCAAAACGGTCAGAAAAATATCGCCAAAAGATCAATTCACAGAATCAGAAAAAAAATAACATAACATTGGCCATTTGACCTGAGTACAATGGAGCAAATCAACCTCACACCTGAATAAAAATAGCTTTCTTCCTCAAGCAATTTAAAATTGAAAATTAAAGAAAAACTACGGATGCTGGAAATCTGAAATAATAAAAGAACTCGTAATAATTATGCCGTCTGTGAGGGTACAAAATTACACAGCACAACAACAAAATACAAAGCACAGATTGTATTCGAGACATGCCAACAGGTATGAGTAGTATTAATGCCAGAATTTCATTCGAAGGTTCAGGTGAAAACTGTGCAATATTTAAGGCATATTCTTGCATGCAAATTTGCTCGGCATCTCTTTGAACTCATTGTTACAAGCTTGGATTTTACATCCGGTATCGTTCTTTTCTAAAGGCAAGGAAATGGTTTGATGTCAATCATTTATTCACATGTACAAGTTATAATTAAAAGATATCGTTCTTGCATATAAAATTGGCAGTAGTGTGGAAGAGTTGTCTCAGTGAACATTGACATCGGTTCTCTGCCTGCCTGATATTTGGTCTTTAATAAACATATGCAAATGGTTAGTTTCACATTAAAATTAAGTTATTAAAGTTAACAATGGAGAGTGAAAGTTCTGGACAGAAACAATATTAAGTTGGGGGTGGACTAGCGCCATTAGGGTCACTGCGTTCTACAGCCACTGACAATTCAAATTGTGTCTATCTGGTTGTGAAACCTGGACAGCTGTGTTTTCGCGGAAAGGCTTTTTTATGAATGGGCTTGTCCATTGATAGCTCGACTGAATGGAACTAGCCATTTAGTGTTAGTGTGTTATAAGGTTATTATAACATTTGTGAGGCTACTTGAATGTTCCTTTGCCCAGGAAATACCTGAAATAGTTAATTCAGATAACTTAGCAAAAGCAGATGATGGGTGTTAATTGGCTGTCTGCGATTGGTCTCTCCGATTTAGAGAAGGCCACAAAGGGTACACCGGATGCAGTAAATAAGTCCCCTGGATGTACAAGTGAGGTGTTGCTTCACGTAAAAGGACTGTTTGGGGTCCCGGACCGCGGTGAGGGAGGAGGTGTGGGGTCATGGAAAGGTGACGGGGATGTGATGGGTGGGTAGGGATGAGTGTATGAGGGAATCATGGAAGAAAGGCCGAAAGGGGAGGAGAAGGAAAAATGTGTCTGTTGGTGGGATCCTGGAGTAAGAGTTGGAAAATCTGGCGGATGATGTATTGGATGTGGAGGCTGGTGGGGTGGTAGGTGTGGTTGAGGAGGATTCTACATTTGTTGCAGCTCGGGACAGAGGGGGCCAGGGCAGATGAGAGGGAAATGGAGGAGATGCCAGTGAGGGGTGAGCTCATAGTGTAGAGGGGAAAATGCAGCTGAAGCTGAGGTGATGGTGATGAAGGGGAAGATGAGGGTGAAGCTGAGTTGATTGTGGAGGGGAAGAGGAGGGTGAGGCTGAGTGGAGGGAAAGGTGAGGGTGAGGCTTGGTTGATGTGGTGGAGGGGAAGTTGAGGTTGAGACTTGTTTGATGGTGGTGGAGGCAAAAGTGTGTGAGGCTGAGTTGATGGTGGTGGAGGGTAGGTGAGGATGAGTTGATGGTGGTGGAGGGAAAGATGAGGGTGAGGTTGAGTTGATGGTGGTTGGGGGGAAGATGAGGGTGAGGCTGAGTTGATAGTGGTGGGGGGAAGGTGAGGGTAGGCTGAGTTGATGGTGGTGGAGGGGAAGGTGAGGGTGAGGCTGAGTTGATAGTGGTGGAGGGGAAGGTGAGGGTGAGGCTGAGTTGATGGTGGTGGAGAGGAAGGTGAGGGTGAGCCTGAGTTGATGGTGGTGAGGGAAAGGTGAGAGTGAGGCTGTTGATAATGGTGGAGGGGAAAATGAGGGTGAGGATGAGTTGAAAGTGGTGGAAGCGAAGATGATGGAGGATGAGTTGATGGTGGTGGAGGGGTAGATAAGGGTGAGGCTGAGTGGGTGGTGGAGGGGAAGTTGAGGTTCTGTTGATGGTGGAGGGGGTAAGATGAGGGTGAGGCTGAATTGATGTTGGTGGAGAGGAAGATGAGGGTGAGGTTGTGGAGGGAAAGGTGAGGGTGAGGCTGAGTTGGTGGTGGAGGGGGAAGGTAAGGGTGAGGCTGAGTTGATAGTGATGGAGGGGATGGTGAGGGCGAGGCTGAGTTAAAGGTGTTGGAGGGGAAGGTGATGTTTAGACTTGTTTGATGGTGGTGGGGGGGAAGTTGAGGGTGAGGCTGAGATGATGGTGGGCAGGGGAAGGTGAGGTTGAGACTTGGTGGATGGTTGTGGAGGGAAAGGTGAGGGTGAGGCTGAGTTGATGGTGGAGGGGAAGATGTGGGTGAGGGTGTTGATGGTGGTGGAGGGGAAGATGAGGGTTAGGCTGAGTTGATGGTGGTGTAGGGGAAGATGAGGGTGAGGCTGTTGGTGGTGGAGGGGGAAGGTGAGGGTGAGGCTGAGTTGATGGTGATGGAGGGGATGGTGAGGGTGAGGCTGAGTTGAAAGTGGTGGAGGGGAAAGTGAGGTGAGGCTTGGTTGATGGTGGTGAGGGGAAGTTGAGGGTGAGGCTGAGTTGATTGTGGATGGGAAGATGAGGGTGAGGCTGAGTGGAGGGAAAGGTGAGGGTGAGGCTTGGTTGATGGTGGTGGAGGGAAAGTTGAGGGTGAGGCTGAGATGATTGTGGAGGGTAAGATGAGGGTGAGGCTGAGTGCAGGGAAAGGTGAGGGTGAGGATGAGTTGATGTGGTGGAGTGGAAGGTGAGGCTGAGTTGATAGTGGTGGAGGGGAAGGTGATGGTGAGACGGTTGATGGTGGTGGAGGGGAAGATGAGGGTGAGGCTGTGTTGATGGTGGTAGAGGGAAAGGTGAGGGTGAGGCTGAGTTGATGGTGGTGGAGTGGAAGGTGAGGCTGAGTTTATAGTGGTGGAGGGGAAGGTGATGGTGAGACGGTTGACGGTGGTGGAGGGGAAGATGAGGGTGAGGCTGTGTTGATGGTGGTAGAGGGAAAGGTGAGGGTGAGGCTGAGTTAATGGTGGTGGATGGGAAGATGAGGGTGAGGCTGAGTTAAAGGTGTTGGAGGGGAAGGTGGGGTTTAGACTTGGTTGATTGTGGTAGAGGGAAAGTTGAGGTTGAGGCTGAGTTGATGATGGTGGAGTGAAAGTTGAGGGTGAGGCTGAGTTGATGTGGTGGATGGGAAGGTGAGGGTGAGATTTGGTTGATGGTGGTGGAGCAAAGGGTGAGGCTGAGACTGAGTTGAAAGTGGTGGAGGGGAAGGAGAGGTGAGGCTTGGTTGATGATGGTGGAGGGGAAGTTGAGGGTGAAGCTGAGTTGATTGTGGAAGGGAAGAGGAGGGTGAGGCTGAGTGGAGGGAAAGGTGAGGTTGAGGCTTGGTTGATGGTGGTGGAGGGTAAGTTGAGGGTGAGACTTGTTTGATGGTGGTGGAGGGAAAAGTGAGTGTGAGGCTGAGTTGATGATGGTGGAGGGAAAGATGAGGGTGAGGTTGAGTTGATGGTGGTGGAGGGGTAGATAAGAGTGAGGCTGAGTTGGGGGTGGAGGGGAAGTTGAGGTTGAGTTGATGGTGGAGGGGGTAAGGTGAGGGTGAGGCTGAGATGATGGTGGTGCAGGGGAAGGTGAGGTTGAGACTTGGTGGATGGTTGTGGAGGGAAAGGTGAGTGTGAGGCTGAGTTGATGGTGGTGGAGGGTTAGATAAGGGTGAGGCTGTGTTGATGGTAGAGGGGGAAGGTAAGGGTGAGGCTGAGTTGAAAGTGGTGGAGTGGAAGGTGAGGTGAGTCTTGGTTGATGGTGGTGGAGGGAAAGGTGAGGGTAAGTCTGAGTTGATGGTAGTTGAGGGGAATATGAGGGTGAGGCTGAGTTGATGCTAGTGGAGACTAAGGTGAGGGTGAGGCTAAGTTGATGGTGGTGGAGGGAAAAGTGAGTGTGAGGCTGTTGATGGTGGTGGAGGGAAAGATGAGGCTGAGGTTGAGTTGATGGTGGTGAGGGAAAGGTGAGAATGTGGCTGAGTTGATAATGGTGAAGGGGAAGATGAGGGTGAGGCTGAGTTGAAGCTGGTTGTGGAAAAGTTGAGGGTTAGTCTGAGTTGATGGTGGTGGAGGGGAAGGTGATGGTGAGACAGTTGATGGTGGTGGAGGGGAAGATGAGGGTGAGGTTGAGTTGATGGTGGTGGTGGGGAAGATGAGGGTGAGGTTGAGTTGATGGTGGTGGAGGGGTAGATAAGAGTGAGGCTGAGTTGGGGGTGGAGGGGAAGTTGAGGTTGAGTTGATGGTGGAGGGGGTAAGGTGAGGGTGAGGCTGAGATGATGGTGCTGCAGGGGAAGGTGAGGTTGAGACGGTGGATGGTTGTGGAGGGAAAGGTGAGTGTGAGGCTGAGTTGATGGTGGTGGAGGGTTAGATAAGGGTGAGGCTGTGTTGATGGTAGAGGGGGAAGGTAAGGGTGAGGCTGAGTTGAAAGTGGTGGAGTGGAAGGTGAGGTGAGTCTTGGTTGATGGTTGTGGAGGGGTTGAGTGTGAGACAGAGTTGATTGTGGAGGGGAAGATGAGGGTGAGGCTGAGTGGAGGGAAAGGTGAGGTTGAGGCTGAGTTGATGTGGTGGAGGGAATGGTGAGGGTGTCGCTAAGTTGATGGTGGTGGAGGGGAAGGTGAGGCTGTTGATAGTGGAGGATGGGAAGGTGATAGTGAGACAGTTGATGGTGGTGGAGGGGAAGGTGAGGGCGAGGCTAAGTTGATGGTGGTAGAGGGAAAGGTGAGGGTGAAACTGAGTTGATGGTGGTGGATGCGAAGATGAGGGTGTGGCTGAATATATGGTGGTGGAGGGGAAGGTGAGGGTGAGGATGTGTTGATCATGGTGGAGGGAAAGGTGAGGGTGAGGCTGAGTTGATGGTGGTGGAGGGGAAGGTGAGGGTGAGGCTGAGTTGATAGTGGTAGAGGGTTAGGTGAGGGTGAGGCTGAGTTGATGGTGGTGGAGAGGAAGGTGAGGGTGAGGGTGAGTTGAAAGTGGTGGAGGCGAAGATGACAGAGGATGACTTGATGGTGGTGGATGGGTAGATAAGGGTGAGGCTGAGTTGGTGGTGGAGGGGAAGTTGAGGTTGAGTTGATGGTGGAAGGGGTAAGATGAGGGTGAGGCTGAGTTGATGTTGGTGGAGTGAAGATGAGGGTGAGGCTGAGTTGATGTTGGTGGAGTGAAGATGAGGGTGAGGCTGAGTTGATGGTGGTGGGGGGAAGTTGAGGTTGAGTTGATGGTGGAAGGGGTAAGATGAGGGTGAGGCTGAGTTGATGTTGGTGGAGTGAAGATGAGGGTGAGGCTGAGTTGATGTTGGTGGAGTGAAGATGAGGGTGAGGCTGAGTTGATGGTGGTGGGGGGAAGTTGAGGGTGAGGTTGAGTGGATGGTGATGGGGGAAGGTAAGGGTGAGGCTGAGATGATGGTGGTGCAGGGGAAGGTGAGGTTGAGACTTGGTGGATGGTTGTGGAGGTAAAGGTGAGGGTGAGGCTGAGTTGGTGGTGGAGGGGGAAGGTAAGGGTGAGGCTGAGTTGATGGTGATGGAGGGGATGGTGAGGGCGAGGCTGAGTTGAAAGTGGAGGAAGGGAAGGTGAGGTGAGGCTTGGTTGATGGTGGTGAGGGGAAGTTGAGGGTGAGGCTGAGTTGATTGTGGATGGGAAGATGAGGGTGAGGCTGAGTGGAGGGAAAGGTGAGGGTGAGGCTTGGTTAATGGTGGTGGAGGGGAAGTTGAGGGTGAGTCTGAGATGATTGTGGAGGGGAAGATGAGGGTGAGGCTGAGTGCAGGGAAAGGTGAGGGTGAGGATGAGTTGATGTGGTGGAGGGGAAGGTGATGGTGAGACGGTTAATGGTGGTGGATGGGAAGATGAGGGTGAGGCTGAGTTAAAGGTGTTGGAGGGGAAGGTGAGGTTTAGACTTGTTTGATGGTGGTGGAGGGAAAGTTGAGGGTGAGGCTGAGTTGATGTGGTGGATGGGAAGGTGCGAGTGAGACTTGTTTGATGGTGGTGGAGCAAAAGGTGAGGCTGAGGCTGAGATGAAAGTGGTGGAGGGGAAGGTGAGGGTGAGGCTGAGTTGATGGTGGTGGATGTGAAATTGAGGGTGAGGCTGAATATATGGTGGTGAAGGGGAAGGTGAGGGTTAGACTTGCTTGATGGTGGTGGAGGGAAAGGTGAGGGTGAGGATGTGTTGATCATGGTGTAGGGAAAGGTGAGGGTGAGGCTGAGTTGATGCTGGTGGAGGGGAAGGTGAGGGTGAGGCTGAGTTGATGGTGGTGGAGGGGAAGGTGCGAGTGAGTCTTGGTTGATGGTGGTGGAGGGAAAAGTGAGTGTGAGGCTGTTGATTGTGGTGGGGGATATGTGAGGCTGAGTTGATAGTGGTGGAGCGAAAGATGAGGCTGAGGTTGAGTTGATGGTGGTGGAGGGAAAGGTGAGGGTAAGTCTGAGTTGATGGTAGTTGAGGGGAATATGAGGGTGAGGCTGAGTTGATGCTAGTGGAGACTAAGGTGAGGGTGAGGCTAAGTTGATGGTGGTGGAGGGAAAAGTGAGTGTGAGGCTGTTGATGGTGGTGGAGGGAAAGATGAGGCTGAGGTTGAGTTGATGGTGGTGAGGGAAAGGTGAGAATGTGGCTGAGTTGATAATGGTGAAGGGGAAGATGAGGGTGAGGCTGAGTTGAAGCTGGTTGTGGAAAAGTTGAGGGTTAGTCTGAGTTGATGGTGGTGGAGGGGAAGGTGATGGTGAGACAGTTGATGGTGGTGGAGGGGAAGATGAGGGTGAGGTTGAGTTGATGGTGGTGGTGGGGAAGATGAGGGTGAGGCTGAGTTGATAGTGGTGGAGGTGAAAATGAGGGACGATGAATTGATGGTGGTGGAGGGGAATGTGAGGGTGAGGCTGAGTTGATAGTGGTGGAGGTGAAAATGAGGGACGATGAATTGATGGTGGTGGAGGGGAATGTGAGGGTGAGGCTGAGTTGATAGTGGTGGAGGTGAAAATGAGGGACGATGAATTGATGGTGGTGGAGGGGAAGGTGAGGCTGAGTTGATAGTGGTGGAGGAGAAGGTGATGGTGAGACAGTTGATGGTGGTGGAGGGGAATGTGAGGGTGAGGCTGAGTTGATGGTGGTGTGGGAAAGGTGAGAATGAGGCTGAGTTGATAATTGTGGAGGGGAAGATGTGGGTGAAGCTGAGTTGATGATGGTGGAGGGGAAAGTGAGGGTGAGCCTGAGTTGATAATTGTGGAGGGGAAGATGTGGGTGAAGCTGAGTTGATGATGGTGGAGGTAAAGGTAAAGGTGAGGCTGAGTTGATGGTGGTGGAGCGGAAGGTGATGGTGAGATGGTGATGGTGGTGGTGGGGAAGGTGAGGCTGAGGCTGAGTTGATAGTGGTGGAGGGGAGGATGAGGGTGAGGCTGAGTTGATGGTGGTTGTGGGAAGGTTGAGGGTGAGGACGTTGATGGTGGTGGAGGGGAAGATGAGGCTGAGTTGATAGTGTTGGAGGGGAAGGTGATGGTGAGACGGTTGATGGTGGTGGAGGAGAAGGTGAGCGTGAGGTTGTGTTGGTGGTGGGGGAAGGTAAAGGTGAGGCTGAGTTGATAATGGTGTAGGGGAAGATGGGAGAGGCTGAGTTGATGGTGGTGGAGGGGTTGGTGAGGATGAGTGAGTTGAAAATGGTGGAGGGGAAGGTGAGGTGAGGCTTGGTTGATGGTGATGGAGGTGAAGGTAAGGGTGAGGCTTGGTTGATGGTGGTAGAGGGGAAGGTGAGGGTGAGGCTTGGTTGATGGTGGTGGAGGGAAAGATGAGGGTGAGGCTGAGTTGATGGTGGTGGAAGGAAAGGTGAGGGTGAGGTTGAGTTGATAGTGGTGGAGGGCAAGATGTGGGAGGCTGAATTGATGGTGGTGGAGGGGTAGGTGAGGGTGAGGCTGTTGGTGGTGGAGGGGGAAGGTGAGGGAGAGGCTGAGTAAATAGTGGTGGAGGGGAAGATGAGGGTGAGGCTGAGTTGATGGTGGTTGTGGGAAAGTTGAGGGTGAGGCTAGTTGATGGTGGTGGAGGGGAAGATGAGGGTGAGGTTGAGTTGATGGTGGTGGAAGGTGAGGGTGAGGCTGAGTTGATGGTGGTGGAAGGTAAGGGTGAGGCTGAGTTGATAGTAGTGGAGGGGAAGATGAGTGAGGCTGAGTTGATGGTGGTGGAGCGGTAGATGAGGTTGAGACTGAGTTGGTGGTGGAGGGGGAATGTAAGGGTGAGGCTGAGTTGATGGTGGTGGAGGTTAAGGTGAGGTGAGGCTTGGTTGATTGTGGTGGAGGGCAAGATGAGGGAGGCTGAGTTGATGGTGGTGGAGGGGTAGGTGAGGGTGAGGCTGTTGGTGGTGGAGGGGGAAGGTGAGGGTGAGGCTGAGTTGATGGTGGTGGAGTGGATGGTGAGGGTGAGGCTCTGTTGAAAGTGGTGGAGGGGAAGATGAGGGTGAAGCTGATTTGATGGTGGTGGGGGGAAAGGTGAGGGTGAGGCTGAGTTGATGGTGGTGGAGTGGAAGATGAGGGCGAAGCTGAGTTGATGGTGGTGGGGGAAGGTGAGGGAGAGGCTGAGTTGATGGTGGTGGAGTAGATGGTGAGGGTGAGGATGTGTTGAAAGTGGTGGAAGGTAAGGGTGAGGCTGAGTTGATAGTGGTGGAGGGGAAGATGAGGGAGGCTGAGTTGATGGTGGTGGAGGGGTAGATGTGGGTGAGACTGAGTTGGTGGTGGAGGTGGAATGTGAGGATGAGTCTGAGTTGATAATGGTGGAGGTTAAGTTGAGGTGAGGCTTGGTTGATGGTGGTGGAGGGGAAGGTGAGTGTGAGGCTGAGTTAATGGTGGTGGAGGGAAAGATGAGGGAGGCTGAGTTGATGGTGGTGGAGGGGTAGATGAGCGAGAGGCTGTTGGTGGTGGAGGGGGAAGGTAAGGGTGAGACGGTTGATAGTGGTGGGGGGAAGGTGAGGGTGTGCCTGAGTTGAAAGTGGTGGAGGGGAAGCTGAGATGAGGCTTGGTTGATGGTGGAGGTGAAGGTGAGGGTATGGCTTGGTTGATAGTGGTGGAGGGCAAGATGAGGGAGGCTGAGTTGATGGTGGTGGAGGGGTAGGTGAGGTTGAGGCTGAGTTGATGGTGGTCGAGGGGAATATGATGGTGAGGCTAAGTTGATGGTGGTGGAGGGGAATGTGAGGGTGAGCCTGAGTTGATGATGGTGGAGGGAAAGGTAAGGGCGAAGCTGAGTTGATGGTGGTGGAGTGGATGGTGAGGGTGAGGCTGTGTTGAAAGTGGTGCAGGGGAAGATGTGGTGAGGCTTGGTTGATGGTGGTGGAGGGGAAGGTGAGGGTGAGGCTTGGTTGATGGTAGTAGAGGGGAAGTTGAGGGTGAGGCTTTGATTGTGGAGGTGAAGATGTGGGTGAGGCTGAGTTAATGGTGGTTGAGGGGATGGTGAGGCTCAGTTGATGGTGGTGGAGTGGTTGATGAGGGTGAGGCTGTTGGTGGTGGAGGGGGAAGGTGAGGGTGAGGCTGAGTTGATGGTGGTGGAGTGGATGGTGAGGGTGAGGCTGTGTTGAAAGTGGTGGAGGGGAAGTTGTGGTGAGGCTTGGTTGATGGTGGTGGAGGGGAAGGTGAGGGTGAGGCTGAGTTGATGGTGGTGGAGTGGATGGTGAGGGTGAGGCTGTGTTGAAAGTGGTGGAGGGGAAGTTGTGGTGAGGCTTGGTTGATGGTGGTGGAGGGGAAGGTGAGGGTGAAGCTGAGTTGATTGTGGAGGGGAAGATGTGGGTTACGCTGAGTTAATGGTGGTTGAGGGGATGGTGAGGGTGAGGCTCAGTTGATGTGGTGGAGGGAAAGGTGAGTGTAAGGCTGAGTTGTTGGTGGCGGAGGGGAAGGTGAGGCTGAGTTGTTAATGGTGGAGGGGAAAGTGACGGTGAGACAGTTGATGGTGGTGGGGGGAAGATGAGGGTTAGGCTGAGTTGATGGTGGTGGAGGGCAAGGTGAGTGTGAGGCTGAGTTGATAGTGGTGGAGGGAAAGGTGTAGTTGAGGCTGAGTTGATGGTGGTGGAGTGGATGGTGAGGGTGAGGCTGTGTTGAAAGTGGTGGAGGGGAAGTTGTGGTGAGGCTTGGTTGATGGTGGTGGAGGGGAAGGTGAGGGTGAGGCTGAGTTGATTGTGGAGGGGAAGATGTGGGTTAGGCTGAGTTAATGGTGGTTGAGGGGATGGTGAGGGTGAGGCTCAGTTGATGTGGTGGAGGGTAAGGTGAGTGTAAGGCTGAGTTGTTGGTGGCGGAGGGGAAGGTGAGGCTGAGTTGATAATGGTGGAGGGGAAAGTGACAGTGAGACGGTTGATGGTGGTGGGGGGAAGCTGAGGGTTAGGCTGAGTTGATGGTGGTGGAGGGCAAGGTGAGGGTGAGGCTGAGTTGATAGTGGTGGAGGGAAAGGTGTAGTTGAGGCTGAGTTGATATTGGTGGGGGAAGGTGAGGGTGAGACTTGGTTGATGGTGCAGTGGAAGATGAGGGTGAGGCTGAGTTGATGGTGGTGTTAGGGACTTTCAAGTGGTAAATATCTTGAGGTTTTTTTTGGCAGATATTGATTTCAAATCTTAGAAGATTCATGTCTAACCATATAACCATATAGCCATTTACGAAATTAATAAGTACTGTAACGAACATCTTACATCAGTTGGGAGAGATCAGGTGCATGCCATTTAAATGATAGGGTCATTAAATATTCAGCAGTTCTGTGTCATTGGTCTACTGTGTCCATGCCAACCATCGAGTTCCCCAGCACACTCATCCAATTTGCAGCACTTGGTCTGGAGCCTTCCCTGCCATGGCAATTCAAGTGATCATTTGAATACTGTATTTCTAGAAGTACCTGTCTCCTCCATCACCTCAGGGAGTGCTTTCCAGATTTCAATTACCCTCGGTGAAAGAACTTTTTCTCTTTACTTGTAACCGCCATTTCTTCAATCTAGCCTTATGAATCTTGTCCTGCTTTTCTACCCAAGGCAGACACCAGCACAAGCTTCAGAAAAAAAATCAGGTTTATAATTTCATGACTAAATTTTCCTACCTACATACTGAGTGTGTTGTTCTTCACCTTTGGGCAGCATTGGTTAGAACTTCTCAGCTTGACAACACTTTCAGTTTTGATCAGAAATCATGAGGGGTAATTTTCACTTTGCCCCATGTGGCTGACAATTTGACATTACAGATGCATGTGTATTGCTGATGTCAATTGACAAATAGCGCTGAATTTATGCCGACCATGCTAAATGGGGCCATAACAGTGCAGGTAATACAATACTTGGATGATCTGGCATCGGCAGTTTGAAGAACCAATTCATTACATTTCTAGTTGATCCAGACTCTCACTATCCTGTCAATCATTTTCTGAAATTTAAATATTTCCCTGGTCAATATTTGCTCTTCTGAACTTCAAAGAATGTCAACTCTTCTCATAGGGCAACCCTCTCAACTGGAGAATCAACTGAGTGGATCAATGCTGCCCACATATGAGGAAATCAACTCTTCCTGAGGCACAGAGACCAAAACTGCACACAGTTCTCCAGGTGTGTTCTTACCAAATCTTGGACAATTGCAGCAAAACCACCTTGCTTATAGTCCAACCTATTTGTCACAGAGGCTAACATATCATGATTCTAATTTCTTGCAGTCTGTGGATATCAACATTTTGTGTTCAATGAACAAGTGCACACAAATCACTACCCAAATAAATGCTGAAAAATATAAATTATTTTTTCTTTTCCTCCTAGCAGAGGTAATAAATATATCTGCCCCATTTGCCATCTTTATTCAATTAACCCATCTACATCCCATTGAAGAACGTTTCCATCCTCCTTGCTCAGTGTATAACTTGTCTTTGAGTCAGTAGGAAACTTGGATATGTTGCACTTACCTTTTCATCCATGATCACAAATTGCTGAGTATTGTATCTTGTGGCATCCCAGTCACAATAGTATGTTAAACCAGCAACCACAAAGAAGGCATATCACACAGGGGTAAAGATTAATAATTACTTTATCAACAAAAATTCACCTTCAAACTTTAATTCAAAATCCCCCCCCTTTTATCACAATGCCCACTGGTTACTATACAGATTTCTATAACAGTGTGAAACTAATAAATTCCCCAGCCTAAATATAACATGTGTAATTAAAGTTTAAGTTATATTTCCAACCGGCCCACAGAAAAACTTAGACACAAAACACGCAAGACTCACAAAATTTCGATCTCAACCCAAGCAAAGATCATAAACAAAATTCAGTTTGTTTGGTAAACTGAGGCCAAAAGATAATTTTGAGAGATAGAGAGAGAGAGCGAGAGCACAAAATTTGAAGTTGTCTTCTTGTTTTGCTTGCAGAGAGAGGAACCACTGGCTTGGTCCAGATCCTTTTGGCTGCCTTTGGAATGTTCATCCTTTTTGATATCCCAACATTCTAAACTGTCATCCAGACCATTACTCATGCTCTGGGCCTTCTTCCACTCCACAGCACCACCCAGTGGTTGTTTATCATCCAAGTCCAGAAATGTTTAGATCATTTTCTGCACATGCCCAGTTCGTCTCTCACTCTCTGTAGTCCACCTTCACCTTGGCTCTCATAACACAGAACTCTGTAAAATAAGCTAAAAATTACTAATTTGTTCCAACTATTTGTTTTATTTTCCCCTTTAAACAATTATTGGACCCCTCAATTTGTGTAATGACATTTTATGTGGCAGCTTTTCAAACATTTTTTTTACAAAGATTAGATTTATTTATTATTGTCCCGTGTACTGAGATGTAGTGAAAAGATTTATTTTGTGTGCCACACAAAGGCTAGCAAAGAATTGTCATGCTCCAACATCGTCTTAAAAAAAGAAAGAAAAGAGTCCCTTCAGGGTGTGAGAAGCAGAGGTGCCTTCACAGATTTCACTCGAGACAAAAATTGAGAACAAAGAACATTTATTTTACAACAGTGCAAAGTTGGGTGCTTCCCCTTACCCTGGGAATACACACACGTACTGGGGCTTACCCAACTTTTTATACATTCTATTTCAGTACAGAGGTACCTCCTCCCCCCCCCCCGCCTTTACATTCTTCTGCCTCCTGGATTGGTTTGGCATTAGGTAAATCTGCCTACATGCAGTTTGTGTGCCTTTCTGTGTGTATACTTGTTTACCAGGAAGTGTCATGTCTTTGTTCTTATTCATAAATCTCAACCCCCAGGACTTGCTAAATCTATCTACTTGCTATAAGACCCCTATTCTATTATACTTGCTTAACCCTTCTTCACACTCTATTTACTCCACCCTTATTCAACCCATCATAATTCATTCCTACTTAGCACTTGCTTGACTTCCCTTATTCCATTATCCCTTCACCCCATCCTAATTCATTCCTATTTAGCAATTGATTAACCTTCCCATATTCCATTATCTCTCACAAGGCACAGCAAGAGGTAAAGAATGACACTGCCTCTTATGATGTAACCCCCCCCCCCCCCCACATAACTACCGTTAATGATTCCTGTTTACCCTCATGCGTTCTTGCCACTGAATCCATGTGCCTGCTCTCAGCCCAGGTTCCAATTCCCTAAAGTTATCAGCATCTTTGGCTTGTGGCTACAGATTCTGCCTTTTCAATCTTGCTTTCCCATTTTCAACAATCTCGATCAGATCTGCCAAATATTGTACCCGATCTCGTCAGAAATGAGAGTAGCTGAACTTTTTTTTTAAACATGATGGTCTTACTGTTAGATCTGGTGATTGAACCTGTGTACTCAATTCACTTTCACACTCCGAATGCTGATTCATCCTGTACAATTTCCAGTCAACTCTGGATCTGGCCCATTTCCCAAACTTGATGCCCATTAACACTTACTTCTTGTAGATGTAGCACTTTTGGCATTTGTAATATTTGTTTTGAATTGTCTGAAGTGGCCAGTATTATTGACACATCATTGTTTCATGTGGAAATTGCACGTGTTTCTGTGGAGAATAGGTATTATCAGGTAGGGCTTGGATAGGGGATGTTTAGAAGTGTGTGGGGTCAGAGGGAAAAGGAAGATATAGATCAAACCCTGTTGTCAGCAGTGCTGCAAAATAAACGAAGAGGTCACTGAGTCACATCGCATGGCTAACTGGTTGTCAAAACATAAAGCACTGAATGCCTCTGACGCTCAGAAATATTCAAAAGATATCCAGAAGGATCCAGGCTATCGAAAAATTGTTAACCTGAGCAAAAATAAAATACAAAATTTAAAAACTGTAAAAAAAGTTTGATAAACAATTCAAGATGCTGTATCTACTAACTGAGGCAATCAATCACGACCGCTTCTCTCTATCAAAATAAATAGTGAACATCACTCTATCTCAAATAACTCAAAAAGTCCAGTGGTGGAGTATAGAAGTACCAGCAAACATTTGTCAGGAAGTTCGGGCTTCCTGAGCAATTTCCTGCTGATACTGAAATTCCCACACTTTTTGGAAGTTCAATGGTGAAACATTGACATGTACACACCGAACTTTCAGCATTTCTGTGCAAGATTAAGCTCAGAATGGTTTTTAAAAAATGGGTCACTCTGTCCAGTAAAGGAGAATGTGATAAATGGTTACAGAATCCAATCTACCTAATTGGTTACTTTAATTACAAAAGTTAGTTCCCAGTGAGACTATTGAGGTCATTTCAAAAAAACTGCTGAGCCCCATTTCTATGAAAGATTTGAAGTCAGTGTGCCTTCCTTTCAGGGCTCCTTGCCCTCAGAATGAAGAGCTCTTCTCCTGAACCCTGAATGAATAACCTGGCACAAAAACTCAGATTTTAAAATTGTTTCTTTTTTTTTAGTTTTAGTTTGAGCTTTTGGCTTACTTGAAGAAAAACATTGAAAATATTGCAACATATTTTTGAATGAGGAGGGCAGGATTTATCTGTGTTGCATAACCACAGCTGCAACGCCAGCTCCCTTATTTTGACAAAAGTGTTCAGGCAACTTGTCTGTCATCTGTGAGAGACAAAGGGAGAGAGCACAAAGCTGAAGTGGCAAAAACTTGTATGAAGGTCTTTTCTTGTGATGATAAATGCAGCACTGCTCTTGGTGCCAGATTGTGAATTGGGCAATGTTCAATGCTCAATGAGAACATAAACACAAGTACAACGTACAGATGCACCAAAATGCTGACTTGCTTCAGCCAGACAGGTACATATGACATACCAACTACTGTTGGTCTGGCTAATGATTGTGGCTTTGGAGCTCTGCATTGAAATGGAAGGAGCTGAGAAATGAGTGTCTTTTTACATAGTTTCCTTGTCTTAGTCAATTAAGTAGTCAATCCCTTACTCTTGACTGAAGCTTGAAATTTTTACACAGACCAATGTTGATCATTTCTATTCATGGTGCACAGGTAGGAAAGCAGGAAGAGGGGCATGTACTTGAACCATAGGCATGTGAGTGAGAATAAGTTGCTAGATTACAGGAAATATGAAAGTGAATGGGACTGTTGGGAGCCAGCATGGAGATAATGGGTTAAGTGAATGAGCAAGGGCCTGGCAGATGGATCAGAATATTGACAATTGTGAGGTCATCCACTTTGGAAGGAAGAACAGAAGGCAGATTATGTTAGGCAATGAACATTTTGCTTCCTGAATACTTTTGGGTGTATTTTATGGGTTTTGAGCTGCTCATCATGAAAATCACCTTAAAATGCTTCTGTCATGGACCTTTTTTTTAGATATATCCAATTTTGAAATTTCCTGTCACGTTTTAAGTCTACTAGTATATTGCCCAGAAAGTAGCTATTTTGGTCAGTCAAGCATGCATAGGGATGCATTCAGTACAAGTGCAATGTGAATGTTGTCCTAGGCCTGGAAGGCATTTAAAGATGTTGTTGCGAATTTGCTTGGCAACTATAGAGCACCAAAGTACATCATGCTAATTGACAACGTGATTCAAGCACACAAAACCATGAATTGGCACATGTCATTGAAAATTCATTTTCAACATTCACACTTGGACTTCTTCCCTGCTGATCTTGGTGCAGCCAGTGTCGAACACCATGAAAGGTTTCGCCAGGACATTATGACCATGGAAATGTGGTATCATGGCAACTGGAATTCATCAATGCTGACTAGCTATTGTTGGACACTGACTCGAGAGGTATCAGATGCTGAATACAAATGAAAATCAGCGGCAAAACTTTTTTTTAGGTCAGTTTAAGTTATGCAATGTGTCAGCATCATTATGCAATTAAATATGCTAAATTCAATTAAAGTTAATGTAATATTTCTCCAAGTTCCTGCGTGATACAGTAAATCTAAAATTATCTTTGTGTTCAGCTTGAAGTTGTTTACAATAATCCCCATTTTATTGGGGGAACCAAACCTTTTGAAAAAAATTGTTGACCAGTGTTAAATTTGAAAGATTGTAGCATGCTGTTGTGCAGGGGGACTTTGGAGTTCATGTGCATGAATTACAAAAGGTTGGTTTGCAGGTACAACAGGTAATCAAGAAGGAAATAGGTTGATGGCCATCATTACCAGAGGATTGAACATTAAGAGAACGCAGGTTCTGTGGCATCTTATAAGGGTGCTCCTGGTGTACAGGGTGCTGTTCTGATTTCTTTATTTGAGGAAAAGATATACTGGATTTGGAGGCGGTGCAAAGTAGGTTCACCTGATGTATTTTGGAGCTGAGGGGATTAAGCAATGAGGAGAGATTGAGTTGCTTGGGAATATACTCACTGGAATTCACAAGAATGAGAGGGGATCTTACAGAAATTATGAAAGGAACATAAGATAGAGGCAGGAGAGATGAAAACTGGGGGACCACCTCTATTCAAGTCATATGTTAATAGATATTTGAACAGTTGGGGAACTAAGGGTTATGGAAAATATACACATCGGTGGAGCTGAGTGCAAGGCCAGGTCAGCAATAGCTATAGACAAAATGATAAAATATTTAATTGGGGAAAGGCTAATTATGATGGTATGAGACAGGAAGCAGAGAGAGTAAATTGTGAACAGATGTTCTCTGATGAAAGCCCAGAAGTAATGTGGAAAAAGTTTAGGGAGCATGTGCAGAGTTCTGGATAGGTTTGTCCCACTGAGACAGGAACATAATGGTAGTAAAAGAGAACCGTGGTTGACAAAACAGGTGAGGCCGCTAGTTAAGAAGAAGAAAGTGCACATTTGATGTAGGATGCTAAAAACAGAAAGGGCTCATGAGAATTATGTGGTAGCCAGGAAGGAATTGAAGAAAGGATATAGAAGAGATAGAGAGGGGTATGAGAAGGCCTTGGCAAGTAGAAGTAAAGAATACCCTGTGAAGAACAGAAGGATGATAAGAGTGAATATAGAGTCACTTAAAAATATAAAAGGTAACATGTGTCTTGTGGTGGAGGAGATTGGGGAGATCTTAAAGGAATATTTTGCTTCAGTATTCATCAGAATCAAGGATATTAATCAAAGTGAGGTCAGATTAGAACAAGTTTAGGTGCTGCACCATGTTGAGATTAAGAAAAAGAAAGTGTTAAAAACATTAGGATTGATAAGTCACTGGGACCAGATGAGATATAACCCAAGTTGCTATGGGAAGGGAGGGAAGAGATTCCTTGGGTGTGGACGATGTTCTTTGTATCCTCCTTGGCTACAGGGGAGGTGCTGGAGGATTGCAAAATGGCAAATGTGGTCCCCTTGTTTAGAAAAGATAATAGTGTAGCAGCTACTACAGTAGAGCTACTAAAGAAATACAAACACACGCCAGAGTAGTCAACTCAAGACTGATTTATTGAAGCTTTACAAGCGGCTTTTATTCCCTGCCTGTCCCAGGCTCCACAGGACAAGGTGGGATATTGTTAAGGGACAGCTGGTGGTCCACTGGATCAGCTGGGGACCCAGCTGATCAATGCGCCATCCCTCGGCACTCGGTACTGCTAGCATGCCAGCCCTTAGGTAAGTCCGTGTACAGTCTTTTCAGAGATAGTCAGCATGGCTTTGTGAAGAGAAGGTGTGCTTCACAGGCTTAATTGAGTTTTTTTGAGGCAATATCAAAAGAAATTGGTGAATGTAGATGTAGTGTATATCGATTTAGTAAGGCATTTGACAAGGTCCCCTATGGGAGAAATATTCAGAAAGTCATGAGGCATGAGACTTAAGGAACTTTGGCTGTGTGGATATGGAATTGGCTTGCCTGTAGAAAGCAGAGAATGGTATTCTGCCTGGAGGTCAGTGACTGGTGGAGTTCCTCAGGAATCTGCTCTTTGTGATTTTTATAAATGGGATGGACGAAGAAGTAGAGTTTGCAAATGATATGAAGGTTGGAGGTGTTTTGACTAGTGTTGAAGGGTGATGAAGGTTGCAACAGGACATAGATGGGATGGGCAGTAAAGTGGTAATCTGGATAAGAATGAGGTGATGCATTTTGGAAAGTCAAACTTGAAGGCAGAGAACACAGTAAATGTTAGGATACTTAACAGTTGGAAACACAGAGGGACCTTGGGGGAAAAATTCATAGTTTTCTTAAGGTTGCTGCGCAGGTTGAAAGCTGATGGGATGCTGAGCTTCATTAATCAGAGAATTTAGTTCAGGGGCTGTTAAGTAATGTTTCAGCTCAATAAATCTCTGGTGAGACCAGACTTAAAATATTGTGTTCAGTTCTGGTCACCTCTGTTCAGTAAAGATGTGAAAGCAATGGAATGGGTGCAGAAGAGATTTACCTGGATGTTGCTTGGATTGGAGAATATGTCTTATGAAGCAATATTAGCAGAACTAGGACTTTTCTCTTTGGAGGGAAGAAGGATGAAAGGTGATTTAATAGAGGCATAGATAAGTCAGACCAATGGTTCTCAACCTTTTTATTTCCACTAACATATCACTTTAACTATTCCCTATGCCATAGGTGCTCTGTGATTAGAAAGGGATTGCTTAAGGTGATATGTGGATGGAAAGAAAAAGTTTGAAACCATTGTTTTAATCATACCTTATTGACTCGTTATGTGCACGGTTTCGTAACTCCAAAGGAAATAGGCCAATGGCAATTTTTCTCAAGCAAAATATTTTAGTAACAATTAGGTCTAAAGCAGTGATTCTCAACCTTCTCTTCCCACTCACATACCACCTTAAGCAATCCCTTACTAATCACAGAGCATCGATGGCAGAGGGATTACTTAAAGTGGGATGTGAGTAGGGAAGAAAAAGGTGGAGAACCACTGAGTTAGACAGTCAACAATTTTTTCCCAGGGTGGGAGTAGCAAACACCAGAGGACATCTGAACAAAGTGTAGGGAGGAATATTCAGGGGAGACATCAGATTTAAGTTTGTTTTATACACAGAGAGTTGCGTATGTCTGGAATTCATTGCCACGGTGGTGGTGGAGGTTGAAAAAATAGGGGCTTTTAAGAGACTCTTAGACAGGCATATGGATGAAAGAAAAATAGGTTTTACGAAGTAGGGAAGGTTTAGTTTCTTTTGGTAGGTGTTATATGTATTGGGTCAGCACAACATTGTGCCTGTGCTATTCTGTAATGTTCTATGATCTTATTTAATAGCAGAGCAATCTTCATGGGCTAGATGGCTGACTCCTGTCCTATTTCTTATTTTCTTATGAATATCCTCTTTCCATTGACAATATAAGCAATTTCAGGCATATTTCTGCAGCAAACATGAATGGTTATCACTACAGTCTCAGGTCCGACTTTGCATAGCCAGGTGTGGAACGAAGTTTTCATTACCCTGCTGCCATATAAAAGAATGTTTTACATTACGGTAGTATGATTTCCCTGCAATCTAGATCGACAAAGGCAGCTTGGTGCATGCATAGGATGTAAGCACCCTCAAGTGGACAAGGGCTTGCTGATTGAGCAGGGAAAGAATATATGAGTTGAAACGCCACATGGAAAAATTTGAAATTATTCACTTTGGAGCAGGAAACAGAAAATCAGAGTAGTTCTAAAATGCTGAGGGGTTCAGTATTGTTGATGTTCAAAGGGACCGAGACTAAAAGCTAATATGGTGGGGCAGAAGTCAATGCAGAAGTCAATGAATATGTTGGCCTTTGTTATTATGGGCTCTGAATACAGGAGTAATCATGTTTTACTGCAATTATATGGATCCCTGGTGAGAGCTTAGCTGGAGTATTGTGCACAGTTTTGACCTCCATGCACATGGCATTTAGAGAGTATGGTGAAGATTGACCAGACTAAAAGGCTGGTTCCAGAGATGGTGGATTTGCCTTTTGCTATATTAAACAGACTGAACCTGTAAAAAGTGAAAATATATCTCATCAAAACTTGCAAGGTGCAATGAGCGAGGTGGGGGAGGAGGCTGTTTCTCCTGTGAGCAGTTCAGAGTGAGGGGGTCACAATTTTTGATGAGAAATGGACTGTGAATTATAAAGAGAATTTGAATAATGGGGAAGGGCTGGATAGGCTGGAACATTTTTGCCTGAAGTACGTAAGGTTAAGAGGTGACCTTATGAATTTATTTAGAATCACAAGGGGTCTGGATACAGTGGATAATCATAGGAGAATCTAAAACTAGGCGGCATAGATTTAAGGTGAGAGGAGAAGGATTTAAAAGGGAACAGGGCAGGTTTTTCACACAAAAGATGGTGGGAAGATGGAATGAGATGCCAGTGGAAGTAATAGAGGATGACACAATTACTACATTCAAAAAACATTTTGATTTTGAAGAATAGGATAGAAAGGAGAGAAAGCATGGTCAGGAGATCTTTGGAGAGATGTGAGCCAAATGCAATCAAGTGGGACGAGTTTAGGTGGACAAAAAAAATGGCAGCACTGCAGGAGCTGTTCTAATGGCAGCACTGCCGCTGGTGCAGAGACACAGTACACCCACAGGGTCCCACCACCCAGTCCAACTGCCATCCGCTCCATACAGGTTTTGAACAGCCTGATAAAGGAACTGACCATGGTTTTATTTAAAATTCCATGATAGAGGCACTTATGATTGGCAACAGCCACGAGGGGTTGCAGACTCTGGGGAGGCAGAGGACTGGCGCAGAGCACCGGAAAATTGGGAGACCATCCCCCTGAGAAGGAGAAGCAGAGAAGACAACCCACAGAACGGTGACTACGGCAGCAGAGCAGTCAGGGGCTCTGCAGCTCATGAACACACAGGAGGCAGGCTGTTGGCGATTCAAGGAGATTAACCCACGCAGCCTGTGGGCTGCTGGAGACTTAGGTCAAGGGACTCACACCGGGCTGCGGGCTGTTGAAAACTGGCTCGAAACTGGCTGAAGGAGTGCCAGGTATCGGAATCAGGATGTGAGAGGGTGCCAAGGGTGCTGAAGGATTGTATCGGAGGTTGGGATTTGAAGGTTAGATTGCTGATGGTTTGGATTGGATTCTGTGTGGCTGTGGAGACTGTAGGAGAGCTAGGGGAAATCTACAGACACTGGGGAAACTCTCTTTGGCTTCTCTTTCTCTGACACTTCAGGCAATTTCTGCCGATAGCAAAGCTATCTGCCTTACATCAGAGAAAAGGCAATTTCATGTAATATGACACTGTTTGTATTACATGACAATAAATTGAATATTGAATCTGAAATCTTGACAAATTGTCGACATAGGTGGGTTTAGTGAAAGGGTCTAACTCCATGACCCAAATGACATAAAAGTCATACAACACAGAAATAGATTCTTCAGCCCCACCTCATCCATGCTAACCATAAAATACCTGCCTCCATTAATCACATTTACAAGCATATGATCCATAGCCCTCTATGCCTTTACAATTTAAGAACAATATTTAAGATACTTCTTAAATATTGTGAGAGAGCATGTCTCCATCTCCAATTCAGGCAGTGATAACAAGATCTAACCACTTTCTGGGTGACAAATTTCTTTCTGAGATCCCCTCTAAAGCTCGTGACCCTTCACCCTAAATCTGTGCCCTCTTATTTTAGATTTCGGCAAACTTACCCGAGCCAATCATTTGTGATTATTAAGTCAAAATCGTGACTTTTACTATCTAACAGCTCTGTGGACATATGTATCTTCCCAAGCCAAATGGAGCGATTCAAGAAGAAAACTCACCACCTGCTTCAGGGCAGCTACGGATGGGCAATAAACACTGGTTTTACTGGCACTGCCTAACTCTCAAGATGATTTTCTTAAGGCACTGTGCCAGCTTGTTGCTGCCAAATAAGTTAAGAGAAGAATGTTAGATCTTGCTGATAACAATTTGCATGATAGGCTTTCATTTCCAGTAATTGAATTGACAGAAACAAATGATGCAAACATGCCCACAGTCTATATTTTAGATAATTAATTGGTATTTGGACCCAGTCCCAGCATTTTTGAATCTGCGCTTCAAGGTCAGCATAAAATTAGAACTCAGCTGCTCTCTTTTGGTACTGTACTGAAGTGTTAGCAGTACTACATGCTCAGATCTCTGTCATGGGATATGTATTTCCACCCTTCTTACTTTTACACAAGAGATCTACAAAGAACCATGACATATGTATGGAATAAAATGTGCATCTACTTTGCTTGCAAACTCTTTAACCTTTCCCACCTCCACTCGACTAAGTCGAGTATTGAATGTTTGCTGAAGTTTAAGCCCATGTATCAAGTCAGTTCTGCATCAAGTGGAAATGAGAAATTGATATTCCTCATGACCTGGGAGTGAGAATATAGTCCAATTCAGTGTCCATGTTCTGATGCATCTTAAATTTGAATGCTCGATGAGTCAGGTTTCCCAAAATCAAATGAGTTTCTAAAGTTCGTTGCTCATCCTTCTATGCACTAGCAGATTCTGCAATGTTCAATTCTGCGTTGTACATACACTGTACATGCATATAGCCCTGTATTATACATAGAACATTCAAAAGTTATGTTGATACACTAAATCAACACTTTGTCAAAGCTTGCTATCAATCATCTAAATATATCTGCACTTCAAAAACTACTCAGACCCAATGAATTCCAACTGAATATCTTCTACTGTAATTTAATATTTCCTTTGTTTTTATGTTAGGCCTCTATTCCTGTAGCCTACAGCAAACTAGTTCTTCCAGTCTATGTCTCTTTTGACACTCCATTATTTGTCCAGAGGTTTTGAGTCCATAGAATGAAGGGCTCACTGGCAAATGTTGTGTCAAGATGGCTTGTAATGGAAGAGTGAGAATGATGTGATCAGAAGCCAATTTTTTCCCAATTATGTTCATTTCTGAACCAAGTCTCCAGCATGGTGATCAAATGGTACCCATTAATTTCAGTTGCTCCATCTTGCAATGAAGAATGAATGCATTCAGATAAAGTGCATTGTGATAGTACAGATCTATCACCAATGTACATAGTGTATATAGTTACTGTATCTAGACTGTGCTTACAGCGATTGGCTGAGAGCTAAGCCACACCTATTGTCTGGGCCTTAAAGGGTTGTGTCCCTATCCAGGTCGGATCATTCCGGACTGGTCGGCCACCTGTGAAGAGCTCCGGTCTTTTGCTAATAAAAGCCTTGGTTTGGATCAACAAGTCTTTGGTTCTTTCGACGAGCTCTACAATTTTATTAGCAAAAAGAATTTTTTTGAAAGGGATGGAGCGTTTAACTCGGCCAGAAAAACTTGATATCGACCCAGTCAGCTATAGCCTTCAAAGCCTTTAACTTCTGGCTGCTGAACTTTGAAAACTTCCTGAGACTCATTGAGGTGGAGGAGGATAACCAGCGTCTAACAGCATTGCTGTCTATGGTGTCCTTGAGAGTCTACGAGAACATCCAGGACGAGACCACTTACACCGCAGCCATAAAGGTACTGAAAGGACTGTATGATCAACCGGTGAACAGAGTTCATGCCCTGCTTGTGCTTGCGTCGAGGAAGCAACAGCCCGGTGAATCCAGCAGGGCATATTTACAAGTATTAAAGGGATTGGGCAAGGACTGTAACTGTGTGGACAAAACTGCTGCCAAGATCACAAATGACCTCGTCCGGGATGCCTATGTGGCTGGGCTCAGATCAAATGAAGTGAGACTGCGCTTGCTCGAACAAGGGGTAGAAAAACTAGAGGACGTGGCCCGGATTGCAATCACAATGGAGGATGCAGCCTTAAAGTCCACCGAGCTCTCTAGGGACTGGACCCCTCGTTCTGATGTGAGTAGAGTGCCCTTCTACCCTACCACCCCAAGAGAAACTGACGGCCTGTCAGCTGCTGCTACACTGCCCCGTGCGAACCCGAAATGTTATTTCTGTGGGAGGGAAAAGCACAGCAGGTCCCAGTGCCCAGCAAGAAAAGCCAGGTGCCAGAAGTGCCTTAAAAACGGCCACTTTGCTGCAGTCTGTAGGTCTAAAATGGCCGCCAGCAAACACAGTGCCTCGTGTGAAGCCCAATCGCCGCTTATCCCATTCAAACTCTTCTTCCCCAGAGCTCTCATCCAATGAGAGCGAGGGCTCCCCTGCACGGCAACGCCTGACGTCACGGAGACGCCGAACCCGGAAGGGGCAACCCACCCTCGCAACCATGGTGATGGCCTGCCTCTCGACCCCGTGCGGAACACTCGACATTACCGCCGCTGCTGCCGCCGCCACAGACACCCCAGGGGCCAACGCTACCGCCGCTGCTGCCGCCACCACAGCCACCCCCGGGGCCGATGCTACCGCCGCTGCTGCCGCCGCCACAAACACCCCCGGGGCCGACGCTACCGCCACTGCTGCCGCCGCCACAAACACCCCCGGGGCCGATGCTACCGCCGCTGCTGCCGCCGCCACAGACACCCCCAGGGCCGACGCTACCGCCGCTGCTGCCGCCACCACAGCCACCCCCGCAGCCAACCAGGTGCTCACCCTAGCGTCCATCACTGATGACCGCCAGGGCCCGACCGCCGCGACCAACGACCTACCCACCGCCAATCGTGAGCAACTACAAACCCCACTACTTACCATTCACCCGCCAACGCCGCCACAACAGCACTTCCGGGAGGTCCTCCAACCTGCTCCTCGAGCGTTGACTACGTCATCCCGTTGCGTGACGTCATCGCGCAAAACTCCCCTGTCAACTGCTTCAATAACATTAAACCAGCAATGCTCTCATCCCCTCACCAGAGCAATGGAACTGATTAAAGTGCATGGACACTACACCAATTGCTTATTTGACTCTGGGTCAACTGACAGTTTTATCCAGCCAGATATGGCCCTCCGTTGGGGACTTGACATTATCCCCACTACCCAGAGGATCTCATTAGCGACGAGGTCGCACTCGACTGGGATAAAGAGGTATTGCATCGCCACGCTGGAAGTACAGGGCGTGACGGTCACCCACTTCAAATTATTCGTCTTTCCCCAATTGTGCGCCCCAGTGTTGCTGGGATTAGACTTCCAGTGTCAGTTCCAAACGGTGTCCCTACACTTTGGGGGACCCCACGCCCCCCTCTCGGTCTGCCATCGCCCCACTCCCGAAGCACCCGAGCAACCCACCCCCGTGCCCCGGGGCCAATCCTGCGGCCTTTCCACACTCCGGATTGCCCCACCAGCTCTCTTCGCAAACCTCACCCCTGGCTGGAAGCCTGTGGCCACCAAAAGTCGGCAATATAGTTACGAAAACAGGCAATTCATTAGGAGTGAGGTGTGTAGATTGCTGGATGAGGGCATCATCGAACCCAGTTCAAGCCCCTGGAGTGCCCAGGTGGTGGTTGTCAAGAATGGGGAAAAACTACGGATGGTGGTCGACTATAGCCAGACCATTAACCGCTTCACGCTCCTGGATGCGTACCCCGTGCCACGCATCACGGATGTGGTGAACCAGATCGCCCAGTACCGCATTTTCTCCACTATTGACCTACGTTCGGCCTACCACCAGCTCCCGATCCGCTGCGAGGACCGACCATTCACAGCCTTTGAAGCGAATGGGCGGCTATATCAATTTCTCAGGGTACCATTCGGGGTCACGAATGGTGTCGCGGTCTTCCAGCGGGAAATGGACAGGATGGTGGACCAGAACGGGCTAACCGCGACCTTCCCGTATCTGGACAATATCACCATCTGCGGCCACGACGTGCAGGACCACGACGCTAACCTAGACAAATTTCTTCAAACTGCCCGTCAGCTAAACCTGACTTAAAATTTGGACAAGTGTGTCTTCCGGACCACACGACTCGCTATTCTAGGTTGTGTGGTGGAGAACGGGATAGTCATGCCAGATCCTGACCGCATGCGTCCCCTAATGGACTTACCCCCCCCCCCCCCACATACCCAGAAAGCTCTCAAACATTCCCTGGGCCTTTTCTCGTATTATGCCCAATGGGTTCCAAACTACGCCGACAAGGCGCGTCCTCTTATCAAGACCACCTTTATTCCCCTCTCGACCGAAGCCACAGTGGCTTTCAATCGAATCAAATCTGACATCGCTGCTGCGACGCTGCACGCGATCGATGAGTCTGTCCCATTTCAAGTCGAGAGCGATGCATCCGACTTCGCCCTGGCAGCCACCTTGAACCAGGCCGGTCGGCCTGTAGCCTTCTTCTCCAGAACCCTCCAGTGTCCGGAGAGTAGACACTCCTCGATCGAGAAGGAGGCCCAGGCCATAGTTGAAGCGATGCGTCGTTGGAGACATTATCTCGCTGGGAGGCGCTTTACACTGTTGACTGATCTACGCGCGGTCTCCTTCATGTTCAGCAACACCCAGCGTGGTAAGATAAAAAACGACAAAATCGCCAGATGGAGAATCGAACTCTCCACCTTTAACTATGACATCCTGTACCAGCCTGGTAAGCTCAACGACCCACCTGACGCGCTCTCCAGGGGGACGTGCGCCAGCATACAGATGGACAGACTACGGAAACTCCATGAGGCGCTCTGTCATCCAGGGGTCACTAGGTTTGCTCACTTTGTCAAGGCGCGCAACTTATCCTACACAGTCAAGGAGATCCGCTCCATGACCCGAGCCTGTTCGGTGTGCGCTGAATGCAAGCCCCACTTCTTCCGTCCGGATAACTCCCACGTTATCAAAGCCACCCGCCCCTTCGAGCGTCTTAGCGTAGACTTTAAGGGGCCCCTACCGTCAACCAACCGTAATACCTACATCCTTACGGCCATCGACGAGTACTCCCGCTTCCCATTCGCTGTGGCCTGCCCAGACACCATTGCCACCTCAGTGATACAGGCCCTTCACAGTATTTTCACCATCTTCGGATACCCAAATTCCATCCACAGTGATAGGGGGTCCTCATTCATGAGTGCAGAGCTGCAACAGTACCTTCTGGAGTGTGGTATTGCTTCAAGCAGGACCACGAGCTATAACCCACGCGGTAACGGCCAGGTCGAGAGGGAGAATGCCACCATATGGAGAGCAGTTACACTGGCTCTCCGGTCTAAAGGTCTCCCCACCTCTCACTGGCAGGAGGTTCTCACTAGTGCCTTACACTCCATCTGCTCCCTCCTATGTACTGCAACAAATGCCACCCCCCACGAAAGGATGTTCCTTTTCCCGAGGAAATCCGAATCGGGAACCACTGTACCGGCATGGCTCACCGTCCCTGGCCCCGTCCTTTTGCGACGCCACGTCCGGCACTCAAAGAACGACCCCTTGGTCGACCGAGTGACTCTACTCCACGCGAACCCACATTACGCATACGTGGAGTTCCCAGACGGGCGGGAGGACACTGTTTCGGTGCGGGACCTAGCTCAGGATGCGGTAGACCCAGCAAACCCCCCAACTCCTTATTCTCCAGGCCCCGTGCCGCAACAGAAGGACCAACAGCACCCCAATGACCCGGGCCACCCTGCCGACAAAACGACTGGGGAATTGAGCGACGGAGCAGTCGCACCCAACGATCCCGCTGGCGACACCACTCCAGCGACCCCAATCCCGGCACCACGGCGGTCACGCCGGATGGTCAGACCCCCTGACCGCTACAATCCTTGACCTACCCCTGCCTTTCATTCTCTCCCTCGTTTTTGTTTTTTATTCCCAGGGTCAATTCTCCAAGAAGGGGTGAATGTGATAGTACAGATCTATCACCAATGTACATAGTGTATATAGTTACTGTATCTAGACTGTGCTTACAGTGATTGGCTGAGAGCTAAGCCACACCTATTGTCTGGGCCTTAAAGGGTTGTGTCCCTAGCCAAGTCGGATCATTCCGGACTGGTTGGCCACCTGTGAAGAGCTCCGGTCTTTTGCTAATAAAAGCCTTGGTTTGGATCAACAAGTCTTTGGTTCTTTCGACGAGCTCTACATGCATATCATTTGTCTCTTTGCTTCTTGTCCTTCACTAATTCAAATTGTAGGTCCATTATTATGTTTGAATGCTCTCTCCCTTCTTAAAAGTCTCTGGTAATCAATATGTACTTTGCTACCCCATACCATCACCTTTAACTTTCTACTTTCCTTCCCACCAGATCCTTCCCTATTTAGTTTAAAGACATGTCTTCTAAGAAAAGAGATGTCTTCTAAGAAAGTTATTCAATTCACTGGTATACTTTCTCCAGTCTGACAAGTGTAGCCCTTCTTAATGGAGCAATTTACTTTTTCACTGGTACTGTTTTCAGTGTTCCAGGAAATGAAACCCATTCCTCTCCCTTTGAACTTTATCATCATTTAAACCATAGATACCTTGGGCCCAAGCTGCTCCTGTTTCTTCAGTAAGCCTCCTTCGTTGTCCTGTAGATATCATTGCTTCCAACACAGACTATGACAACTGTACTTTTGTACACTCAATCTGTGCCATTCCACCCATTGACCTTGAGGTCTACTTTTGCACAATCAAATTTCTGAAGTGAGTTCCCTTCAACAGACCATCATGTAGCTATTCATCCCATGTTATACACACAGTTTCACAGCTCACTAAGCTCACATTCAAAATCAGTTCAAGTCATTTATTTTTAACTTTACAAATTAATTCTTTTGTTGCAGAATGTGCCTTCAGCAATAGAAAGTTGCATATTTATAGTATCATTAAATATAGAATCCATACTAAGAAGCTTTGCAGACAAAATTTGATGGAATATGAAAGATACTAAGGAAGAGTAAATTAAATATTTAGAATGAAGACACATTAAGTACAGTGACAGTGGAAGATAGGGAGAGGGAAAAGTGAAGTCATTCAGGGGCAGTGAGGAGATTGCTATAGCTGACAGTAAATATTTTTATAAAACTATAGGGAATTAAACACAAAAATCTACAGACACCGTGGTTGAAGTAAAAACTCAAAGCTGGATAAGCTCAGCAGGTCAAACAGTGTCCTTTATATGGCAAAGGTAAAAATACATAACCGACATTTCGGGCTTGAGCCCTTCATCAAGGTATGGGAAAATGTTGGCAGGCATCTGAACAAAAGAGTAGGGGAGCGAGGGGTAGTCACAAAGACAGGAAGTGATTGGTAGAGAAGGGAGGGTGGTGACAACAGTGATCAAGGGCAGGAAGGATGCCTGGGTGAAGGGAGGGAAGAGAACTGGAAGGGAAGAGGGGGAAGGGGAGAGCAAGTTAGCAAAAATTGGAAAAGTCGATGTTAATGCCATCTGGCTGGAGTGTGCCCAGACAGAAAGTCAGATGTTATTCCTCCAATTTGGAGGTTGGCCGGGAAAGTACCTAAGACCATGGACAAACATGAGTGTGGGAGTGTGACACAGACCTGAAATGGTTGGCTACAGGGAAGTCTCTGTCACTTGTGCTGATGGAGCGAAGCGATCTCCCAGTCTGCACCCAGTCTCTCTGATGTAGAGAAGGCCACAAAGGGAGCACTGGATGCAGTAAATGATCCTGCGGATACACAAGTGAAGTGTTCCTTCACTTGAAAGGCCTGTTTGTGGCCCTGTGGTGAGGGTGGAGGTGTGGGCGCAAGTATTGCACTCCTGCAAAGGTTTAAGGTGAGAGGGAACAGTTTAAATTGGATCTGGGGAAATGTGTTCCACAGATACAATGGTGGGGATATGGAATAAATTGTCAGAGCACGTGGTAGAGGTGGGTGCAATGGCAATATTTGAAAAACCTTTGCACTGCTAATATGCGTTGTAAATATTTGTAGAGATATGGAACAAATGCAGAAGATGGAATTCACTAGGATAGGCATATTGAGAGCATGGACACCATAGGGTGAGGAGCCTGCTTCTGTCCTGTAAAACTCAATGAAACATTGAATCAATGATGGGAGAAATGGGAAGATTTGAAGGGCTGAAGAAAGGTGGAGTGAGTAGTAGGTGTGGGACTGGGGTGGTGGGATGGTTGTGAAAGGATGAGGATTATAACTTTCCTACAGTATGGAGACTGGAGTGGACCCAACGCAAATCAGCAAAGACAGGACTCAGAGAATAGGCCCACTATGTTTCTGTTCCTCTGCTCTAATCTCAAACACCAGCACCTGCGATGTAGTCTCAATATTTTACATACATTCATCCCTCTTTAGTGTCCACCATTTTGTAAAACAAACCCAGCCTCTCATTATAACAGAAATGTCACACACCTGTGAATATCCTAGCTGATCTCCTCTGCACCATTTCCAGTGCAATCATATGCTTTGGACAATGTGATAACCACAAATACACTCAGTACTCAATGTTTTTATGAAGTTGCACCATGTTCTTCTTGCTCAGATGTTCTGTCCCCGGGCTAATGTAGGCCAGAATCCTATCCATTACCTTACCAACCAATGGTGCCACCTTTGTGGGGCTAAATACATGTACACCAAGGCTCCTCTGTTCCTAAGATCATCCTATTTATAAAAGTTAGTTTTCATTAGCATGTTCAGGAATCAATGAAGGAACAGGAGGAGCCAATGAGGAAACAGGCTGTTTTAGATCCAGTATTGTTCATTAAGAAGGAACTAATCGATAATCTCATATTTTAACAGCCTCCAGAGAAGGCTATAAAATGTAAGAACATTACATATAAAAACAATGATTTTGTGGAAACTGAGATCATAGTCTTAAACTCCCCCCCACACCTAAAAAAAACTTTAAAAGTTATGAAGCATGATTTGGCAATGGTCAATTGGGAAACAACATTAAAACATGTGAGAAAATTGGCTGAAACCTGAGTATAATCAATTTCTATCCCCTTAAGTCATAAAAATACAACAGGAAAAATGGTCCACCCAGGGCCAACAGAGAAAGTTAAAAAATGTACTACATCATATGAAAAGGCTTAGAGTGTTACCAAAAAAAGTAATAAGCCTGAGGATTGGGAATGTCTTTGAACTCAGCAGGGAGTGCCAAAATAATAGCCAGGAAAAGTACAATACGAGAAAAACTGGTGGAAGTGTAAAAAAGAAGCAGATGTTAATCATAGACTGAAAGAGCAGAAATTATATTGGAGAATAAGGAATTGACTCAGTACTTTGTATCTTTCTTCACTGAAGAAGATACAAGTAAGGTTTCAAAAATAGTGGAGATTGATAGGTCACAGTGAATGAAGAATTGAATGGAACATAGGAACATAGGAACATAGGAAATAGGAACAGGAGTAGGCCAAAAATGGCCCATCGAGCCTGCTTCGCCATTCAATAAGATCATGGCTGATCTAATTTATGACGTAACTCCAGCTACCTGCCTTCTCCCCATATCTTCCTCTATCATGTAAAAATTTATCTAACCAAATTTTAAATATGTCTAATGAAGCAGCCTCAACCACTTCCCTGGTTAAAGAATTCCAAATATTCACTACTCTCTGGGAAAAACTATTTTTCCTCATCTCTGTCCTAAATCTACTCCCGTGAATCTTGAGACTGTGTCCTCTCATTTTAGTTTCCCCAGCCAGCTCAAAAATCCTTCCTACATCTATCCTATCCATACCCTTCATAATCCTATATGTTTCTATAAGATCTCCTCTCATTCTTCTGAACTCGAGCGAATACAATCCTAGACGATTTAATCTTTCATCATAAGTCAACCCCTTCATCTCAGGAATCAACCTATTAAACCTCCTCTGGACCGTCTCCAAAGCCAGTATATTCTTCCTCAAATATGGGGACAAGAACTGGACACAGTACTCCAGGTGCGGTCTCACCAGAACCTTATACAGTTGCAACATTATCTCCCTACTCCTGAATTCAATTCCTCTAGCGATGAAGTCCAACATTCCATTTGCCTTCGTAATAATCTGCTACACCTGCAACCTAACATTTTGCGATTCATGCACAAGCACTCCCAAGTCCCTCTGAACAACAGCATGCTGTAGTTTTTCACCTTTTAAATAATATTCAGCTCTTTTATTTTTCTTGCCAAAGTGGATAACCTCACACTTACTAACATTGTACTCCATCTGCCAGACCTTTGCCCACTCATCCAGCTTAACTATATCCCTCTGTGGACTTTCCACATCCTCATTACAATTTGCTCTTCCACTCAATTTGGTGTCATCCACAAACTTGGCCACACCACATTTTGTCCCCTCCTCCAAGTCATCAATGTAAATGATGAACAGTTGTGGGCCTAACACTGACCCCTGCGGCACCCCACTTACCACTCTCTGCCAACCTGAAAAACTCCCATTTATCCCGACTCTCTGCCTCTTGTCAGACAACCAATTTTTGATCCATGCCAATATACTTCCCCGGACTCCACTTTCCTGTAACTTACTGATAAATCTCTTGTGCGGCACCTTATCATACACTTTCTGGAAATCCAAATACACAACATCAACCTGTTCCCCTCTATCCACCGCACCCATTATATCCTCAAAGAATTCTAACAAATTTGTCAAACAAGATCTTCCCATGCTGCATCTGCCTGATTGAACCCTTACATTCCAAAAGTTTCACTATTTCATCTTTAATGACGGCTCCAAGCATTTTTCCAACTACAGACGTCAAGCTAATTGGTTGATAATTTCCAGTCTTCTGGCTACATCACTTCTTAAAAAGTGGCATGACATTTGCTGTCTTCCATTCTGCCGTGACCTGCCCAGAATCCAAGGAATTTTGGTATATGACCACCAATGCATCAACTATAACTTCTGCCATTTCCTTCAGAACCCTTGGATACATATTATCAGGACCAGATGTTTTGTCTGGTTTTAGTCCCATTAGTTTCTCCATCACTACTTCCTTTGTAACAACTATTTTATCAAGGCCCTCCCCAACATTCGCATCCTTAACTCCGCACTTGGGCATGCTGGATGTGTCTTCCACCGTGAAGCTATTGTTGGACGCTGTCTATTGTTGGACGCTGACTATTGTTGGACGCTGGCTATTGTTGGATGCTGGCTATTGTTGGACGCTGGCTATTATTGGACGCTGTCTATTGTTGGATGCTGACCATTGTTGGACGCTGGCTATTGTTGGACGCTGGCTATTGTTGGACACTGGCTATTGTTGGACGCTGGCTATTGTTGGACACTGGCTATTGTTGGACGCTGGCTATTGTTGGACGCTGACTATTGTTGGACACTGAAATGAGAGGCATCAGATGCTGATTACGATGAAAATCAGTGGCAAAACATATTTAGGTCTGTTGAACTAACACAATAGAAGTTAATTTAATGTTTCTCCAACTTCCTACATGATACCGCAAGTCTGAAATTATCTTTGTGTTCAGTTTGAAGTTGTCTACCATAATCACCAATTATTTTTAGGGAAGCAAACATTTTGAAAAACACCATTGACAAGTATAATTAAGCCAACAGTGTAGGGAGTAGTGTTTCAATAAGTGATGTCAATAAAAGACCCATTTAAGTGTCCAATAACAGATGGAAAGACAGTATCCTTAGGTTTTGAGGCACTAGATATAGTAGATACCCAGGTTTTCATCTAAAATTCCGTTGTTCTAGAATGGTTCACATAGATTTTAAGGTAATTATAACCCCATCAGGGTGGGGGAGAGGAAAACAGAAAGCATTGGATCAGTAAGAGGGAAATACTGGACTATATATTTTAATTGTGCTGGCAGGCCTCTTAGAAAACAATAATAAGTCTAGTCAGATTCAACATGAATTTATGAAAATAAAATCATGTTTGAAAGAGCTGTTTGTGTTTTTTTTTAGTTGATATGGTACATTTAGACTTTCAAAGTCTTCACAGTCTTAATAAAATTGCAATAGAAAAGATAATTGAACATAATTCCAGTACCTTGGGATTCAGAGTAATAGAGACTGGCCAAGGTTGAGAACTGATTAATAGAAGAAAAGCAGCATTGAAACAAATGGCTCATTTTCAGGTTGGAAATTGGTGATTAATGGGTTGCTACAGGAATTGGTCTGGGCTCCTTCAACTCAAATTGAATTGGAGGAATGGATCAATTGTTATCTATCCAGGTTTGCAAAGTTGGGTTGTTGTGTGAGTCCTGAGGAGGTGGCAGAGCAGCTTCAGTAGGATTTGGATAGGCCAATTTAATGAGCCGGACATGATAGATGCATTGTCATTTTTTAAAATGCAAGTCACATGCTTGCATTCAAAGAAGTATTTAAAATGTTATACTTTTTAAATAGTGAGCATTTGAAAGATGGTGCTCAGAAAGGCCTGAAACATTAAAAGTGGGATTGAAGCCATTAGCACCATTCTATTTGAATGGTGGAAAAGTTATGAGAGGCAGACTGACCTTCTCCTGCTTCTAATTCTAACGTTGTCTTTTTTTGCCTGGATAGTTATGAAGTCCAGCATGTAGCAGATTCGTAACTCTTCAGGTTACGAATCAGCTACATGCTGGACTTCATGGGTTACTGATTGGTGATAATATATCAACAATTATTCAATTCATACATTGGACTGAAAAATTAGAAAGAGGATTAGAAATCAGTGAAGCAATAAATAAAATCATGTCTAAATTATCATCTTTATCTGACATAATCATGTGAACTGAGTTATCGTGCTCATAAACAGCTTGGAAGTGAGTGTTTTTTTTCCATTTTGCATTGATATTATCAGTAATTGATGGAATAATGATGGACCTGAGAATAATCCCCTTTGTGGAAAGTATTGTTTGTTTTGTTGAGATTTGCTCAGTTCAAGTAAAGATCCCATTCTTGTCCTAGGCAAGAAGATGCATTGCCATTGGCAAAAAATGGATCAGTGTCCAACAAATAAACTCTTAAAATTGTTCATACAAAGAAGGATTGAAGGGAAATTGGGACATGAAATGTCCTTGGCAAGTTGGATGAAAGCATTGATTCCACACATTGGTAGCATGAGGTAACTTAAGAAATGAAACATCCACCTAAGGACAATTTTAAATTTAAAATTAGACATAGAGCATGATAACAGCCCTTTTCGGCCTGATTCTAACCCTAATCCCAAACGCTGGTGCTGGAAATGTTGCACAAAACGCATGATATATTCACTTGGATGAAGGGCTCAAACCCAAAATATTGGTTATGTATCTATGCTATCTAAAGTACACTGTGACCTGCTGAGTTTCTCCAGCATTGTGTTTTTACTTCATTCACAGTGTCTGCAGACTTCTATGTTTCACGCCTTTTACTTGGATCTGACAGTAGTTACATTGTCAACTTAATACCCTAACATCCACAGGATGATTTGTCAGTTACATTAAATATGTCACTTGGGTGTAATTCTTTGAGGTAAAATAGATACTTTAGAAAATTAGATAAACTGATGACACCATTCAGGACTCCAAATGGGGCTTGAAATGCCAATGAAGGAACAATAACAAGATAAAGCCATCCCTCACTTCTGGGCTGATAGTGCCCTGGCTTAATTTTGTTACAAGTTGTGATAATATCCTGATGATTGCTCCACAGGAGGAGAAAATTTGGCTGCTCACAGATAGTTGCTTACAGAATGTATAATGCTTTTTTTTAAAACCCCAAGCCAAGTCATTACTCCTTCCTCCTTAGGTGTTTGCAGATGGTATCCAGCTACAGTGCAAGATTCTGCAAATAGTGACAGGAGTCCTTTTTGCCTATCAGCAACCTTGTTTTTCTCCTCCAAGATGTTCCCTTGGGCTTTCTCCGGACAACTTACCAAGAATTATTGGGAGGAATCTACCTGGGTAGTCTGGGCTTTCTGTATTATTTCTCATTCAGAGATGCAGTAGATTCTTGTGTTGAATGATGAACTTAATTTTAACTTGTTTGGATTCAAAACAACAAAACTCTTTGAAATGAAGGGTCATTATCCAGAATGGCCCAATGATCTCTGATTCTCTAAAATAAGCTCATAAATTTGAATTGATGGAATGAAAGGATAATACATTTGACAGGGATCCTGGCTTTCACAACATAAATTAGTCATGGTGGTTGCACACCAGCTGAATAGTTTCTCAGATGTTACCATTTCTGATCATATCAAGTACACAGCAGGAACACAAGAGGTTTCATATATCCAAACAAAGTATCCTTGAACTTTGGAAACTCTGCCACCTGGTTAAAAACCTTATGCCAGTGTGTGCTGCTAATTCAAAATCCATGGGAAATAGGATATGCTGACTGGTCCTTATTGAAATACTGAACAATGCAGCTGTCACTTTAACATTGTGATCTTTGTCTCAAATGGCCTGAGAGATATGGTGAAATAGAAACATGCAACATGGACATTTGGCCCAACTTATCCATGCTGGTGTTCCCAGTTCGTCCCATTTTCCTGCATTTAGTTCATATCCTTCTTAACCCTTCCCAACCATATAACTGCCCGAATGTCTTTTTAACATTGTAAATGTAACCATTCTACAGCTTCCTCTGTCAACTCCTAGATATGCACCGCGCTCTGAGTGAAAATGTTACCTTTCAGGCCCCTCTTAAATCTCTCCCCTCATTGTAAACCTATGATCTCTAGTTCATATTGTTTACCCTGCAGAAAACAATTGTGACCATTCATTTTATCCATGCCCCTCATGATTTTATAAATCTGATAGTACAGTGGTTAGAGCACTGGTCTTGTAAACCAGGGGTCAAAAGTTTGTCCCTTGCTGGGGCCTCATTTTATTTCTGGAAAAAGGTTAAAGAATTTCATGTATGTTACATTCTAAATGTTGTATTATGTGACAATAATAGAACCATTACTTTTGCCTCTCAGCCTTCTATGCTCCAGGTCTTTTGAAACCCACATATTTTGCAAAGGTTTGGTGGTCTTGATTGAAACTGGAGGTGCTACTGACACAGCACTCAATTTCCACTCACCTATATAATAATTTCTCATTCGTGAATAAGAGAGACCAAAGATGACAGAAAACTGTAAGAAAAGACAAAATACTGGAGGAACTCAGCAAGCTAGGAAGCAACTATGGAAAGCATTAGATAATCAATGTTTCACCCCAACATATTCACTATATATTGCCTTTTACAGATGCTGCCTAGCCTATTGAGTTCCTCCAGTATTTTGGGATGAACTATAACTTCCCTGTAGAACCTCAGCTTCTTCAACGAAATTATGCTAATCCCAACAGAGCGCTAATGTTCTAACATTAATATTACTCGGGTTACCCCCATTGTGTAAATATTCCTAATCTGTCCCTTGAAGGACATTCAGGTATGGTTAGCTATTCTGATTTAATGTGTTGGTTAAGAGAAAAAAATACAAACTGCTGGATGTACTCAGTAGGCCAAGTAGCAAAGGGAAGGTCGATGTTTTGGGTCATGACACTGAATTGGGACTGAGAATGTAGAGAGGGAATAGCCAGTAACAAGAGGTGAGAGGCAAGGGGTGGCAAGCAGTAGGTGGAACCAGATAAGGACAATGGAAAGGAATGCTGGAAAGATGGAGCCAGAAGTGGGAAGGATGAACTTGGGAGAGAGCTGATGGTGGGTGAGAGGAAGAAACAGATAAGGAGAGGAAAAAGGAGGGGAGAGGGCACATAGAGCCAAATGGGGATGTGGACAGTGCAGGCAAAGGCAAATAGATGGTGCTAAGTGGAGACGCATGAATCTGCACATTCTGTAATCTGCAAAGTAAGGAAGTGAGAAGTAGACCCTCATAACAGAAGGGTGATGGGCAGATGGGGCCCAATAGACTAACTGTGTAGGCAATGGGCAGGTAGAACTAGATGGGAAAGGGATAAAAACTGGGCAAAAGGAGTTTGGGATGTGTTGGAAAAAGGAAGGTGTGTGAGAGGATCTGGGTAGATCAGATAGGAGCAGAAAAGTTGAGTCTCATCTAAAGTTAGAAAATTCATTGTTCATTCCATTGGGTAGTAGATTGCTCAGACAGGAGATAAAGTTCTTCTCATTTGTGGCTGTGGGGAAGGCAAAATCAGACAGGTTGGTGTGAGATTGAAAAGGTAGTTGAATTGGCATGTATCCAGAATCTCGAAATATCCATGTAGAGAGAGAGCTCAATGAGATGGTTGCCTCGTCTACGCTTGGTCTCACAGATATAAAAGAGGCCACATTCTGAGCACCGAATGCAGAGAATAAGGCTGGAGAGGATGCCTGTGAGTGAACGTTGAAGAGTCGTTGAGTAAGGAACCTCTTCAATCTTTGTCAGTGTTTCAGAATCTTTCACATTCACCTCTCTCGCATCACAAAATTATGCAGGCAATTATGAAAGAACTAGGCAAGGCTTCTCATTTAAGCAACTGACAAATGCAGTGCCCAAGTTATATACATGATTACATTTTCCTCAAGCTTGTCCTATATATAAGCTTGCTGAGGCACTTCTCTTGCACCAACACCTCAATGTCCACCTATAGAAACCAGCTGCAGAGCAATGTTAGATTAATATTCCATGTAATCTAATATCAGGTGTGATAAAACTACTGAATTGTGATAAAATTGAATGTGCATTTCAACTACTCATAGCTTGGATTATCGTCAATTTAATCTTTTGGTTCAATCTTTTTTAATTGGAGAAGTGATACAGTAAATAAGGAATGTCTCTGAGTGTGCATTGGTGGACTTCCAGAAGGCATGTGACAAGGTTGCATTGAGGACAAATTGAACATGGATTTGAGGAAACATATGGGGAGGTGAAGAATTAAGCATATTTAAGTAAGATTAACGAATGCCACAACTCCACAAGGCATTGTTTGTCTCTTGAACAATCCTTCTCTGAAGGATATACTTGTATTTCAGTATAAGATAATGTTTCCACATGGGCCCTCATGTCTCATTTGTTTATTATATCGCTTTCCCTGTAATTTTGTTGAAAGCAAATAAAATGAAAGCCCTGATTCCAAATTCAATTTTTCACATCGTTTACCAGCTTGCTCCAAGTAATGGAGTTTGGATTACACTAGAACATCACCAGTAAATGGTTACATCTCATTTTAAGGGGTCTCCTCCAAAATTCTGATTCTGGCACACATTCATCTAATTCAATCGATAATCATGAATTCCTTCTGTGCTGCATTTTGGAACAATGATGCTCAACTTTGGCTTCACAAATCCAAGTGTGCTCTGACGTGGCCTTACCTAACTCTACAGGTGTTTTCCCTGTGTGCTGTATCATTGAAGCGTGCAACCTCAATCTCAGTTTCATCTCATCGTCAATTCAGTTTACATTTCACCATCAAACCTGCATTTTCTCTAAGCTGTTTGAAGCTTGGTGGTATGGACCTGTGAGAACATTCAGTCCTAAGAAATTCTGCAAATTTAGGACTGGTGAAATCACTGCCATTATCTGTCACAGGTTACTCTGGAAGGTGACATGTAAAAAAAAAACATCATTCTCAACTATGAAATCTAAGCATGAGTTGCAGAGTGAACTACAGTAACTTTTGAAGTCCATTTAATATGTCCAACTATGCTCAACACATCTATCAAAGAAAAAAAGACGCTTGGCTAACCCACAATCCTTGGTTTAGACATACAGATCTGCTACAAGCTTTGAAAGCCTTCCTCGCTCTCCACTATACCCTCAATCTTAGTGTCATCTCCAAATTTGTTGATCCAATTCACCACATTATCATCCAGATCATCGATATAAATGACAAAAAACAATGGACTCAGCACTAATCCTTGAGGCACACCACTCGTCATAGGTCTCCGATAAGAATGATAATTATTTACTATCACTCTCTGGCAAAGCTAGTTTAACACAATTTACCACCTCATCCTGAATGCTAAGTAACTCAACGTTCTTGACAAACCTCCCATGCTCGACCTTGTCAAAGGGCTTATTGAGGTGCAAGTCGACAACATCCACTGTCTTGCCCTCACCAATTTTCCTGGTAATCGAAAGGGGCGGAATGGTTCACATAGCAGTTAGTGCAACACCATTACAGTGCCAGCGATTGGGACCGGGATTCAAATCCTGTGCTCTCTCTAAGAAGTTTTGCATTCTCCCTGTGTCTGCGTGGGTTTTCCCCAGGCGTTCTAGTTTCCTCTCACTGTTTGAAACATACTGGGAGTTTATAGACTAATTGGGTGGCATGGGCTCGTGGGCTGAAATGACTTGTTACTGTGCTGTATGTCTAAAATTAATCTCCTTGAAAAATTCTTTTCAGTTTGGTAAGACATAACCTACCACCCATATAGCCAAATTGACTATCTTAATCAATTTCTCCCAATCCAAATACTGGTATACTGTATCTGGTCACTGAGAATACTTTCCAATAACTTACCCACCTCTAAAGTCAGGGTCACTGGTCTTTAATTTCCTGGATTCTTCTTCGAACCTTTCTTAAACTCACTGATCATCAACACAGGCGCTCCACAAGGATGCATGCTTAGCCCACTGCTCTTCTCCCATAATTGTGGGACCAGGCACAATTCCAATGCTATCTACAAATTTGCCATTGATATCACAATTGTTGACAGAATCACAAACGGCAATAACGAAGTGTACAGGAAGGAGATAGATCAGCTTGTTGAATGGCATAATGACAACAATCTTGCACTCAATATGAACAAAACCAAGGAGATGATTGTGGACTTCAGGAGCAAGTCAGAAAATGACCCAGACCTTATCGAGGGCTGAGTAGTGGAGAGGGTCAAGAACTTCAAATTCCAGGGTGTCAACATCTCTAAAAATCTGTCCTGGAGCCTCCATGTTGATGCAATCGCAAAGAAGGCTCGCCAGCAGTTATAATTTGTGAGGTGTCTGAGGAGATTCAGTATGTCACCGAAGACTCTTGTAAACTTCTACAGGCGTACCGTGGAGAGCTTTCTGGCTGGTTTCATCACTGCCTGGTATGGAGGCGCCAACTCTCTGGAGAAGAATAAACTCCAGAGGGTTGTTAACTCATCCTACGACATCACATGCACCAGACTTCACTCCATCGAGGACATCTACATGAGGTAGTGTCTTAAAAAAGCAGCCTCTATCCTCAAAGACCCCTATGCCCTCTTCACTCTGCTACCATCAGGGAAAAAGGTACAGGAGCCTAAAGATGAACAGTCAGCAACACAAGGACAGCTATTTCTCCACTGCCATCAGATTCCTAAATAATCAATGAACCAAAGACACGGCCTAACTTTTCGCCCACTATTATAGTTATTTTTATTTTATTTTATTTTTTATAGTAATGTTGTAAGATGGTTATAATATGTATGTTTGTTCTATGACGCTGCCACAAAACACTGACTTGTTCGTGACAATAAATCCTGATTCTGATTCTAAAAAAGGGAACATTAGCAGACTTCTAATTCTCCAGCACCTCACCTGTGGCTAAGGATGTTTTAAATAGCTCTGCTGGGGCCCTGACAATTTCTGCACTAGCTTCCATGAAAAGTGCTTTCTCCGCTTTTTTTTACAATATTTGATATTTCTGATTTTATGATTTATTTTAAAAAGAAATTCGATGTTTCTGAATGTAAGAAGCTTTGAGAAACAGAGTCTTTGCCTGCCTACCATCTACACCAGGGACTAATTAAGAGAATCCAGGGTCTTTATAAAGGGTCCGGACCCGAACTATAGATTAACCATTTTTCTCCTCGGATGCTGCCTGACTCGTTGAGTCCCTCCAGCTTCACTTTCTTTGTTCATGATTCTAACATTTGCAGATCTTGTACCAGCTGGAAAAAAAAAATGAGCTGCAAAATGGCAGATGGAATTTCTTGGGACAAGCATGTAGTGTGGCACTTCAGGAAGTCAAATCAGTGTAGGATTTACATGGTAAATGGTCAGGAACAAAGGGATCTAGGAATACAGAATGATAATTCTTTGTAAAATTACATCTCAGGGTTGTAAGGAGAGCTTTGGGCACATTAGCCTTCATAAATCAAAATATTGAATAGAGGGGTTGAGATATTTTGTTGAAGATACTTAAGATATTGGTGAGGCCAACTTTGGATTATTGTGGGCAGTCTGGGTTACATATTACAAGAAGGATAACAATAAGATTGAAAGAGTACAAGGAAGATTTACAAGAATGTTGTTGAGACTTGTGCTGTGTTACAGTGAAAGGTTGAATCGGTGAGGACTTTATTCCCTGGAGCATTGGAGAATGAGGAGAGATCTGATAGAGGAATGCAAAATTATGAGGGTTATAGATGGGGTGAATGCAAGCTGGCTTTTTCCACTGAGGTTGGCCGAGACGAGGACAAGAGGACATGGGTTAATCGTGAAAGGTGAGGTGTTTAAGGGTAACACGGGGGGAAGGGGGTAAGAAAAGATGGGATAGGTACATGGATGGTAGGGGCAAGGAGGGCTGTGATCTGGGTGGAGGTGGATGGGATTAGGTGCGCCAAAGGACCTTTTTTCTCTGCTGTTGTGTTCTTTCGATCTCTGGTTCTAAACATGCCATTACTACCTTCCCTGTCTGTTCTGCCCACCCTGTTTCACTGCAATCAATAGAGGAAATGACAATGCAAAATCAAACCTGGCACAGATTGTTCAAGCAGGTTCCAAGTCAACTACGACAGGCAGCTGTAAACTTCCACATTTGTATGGAAGTCCCAAGGTTGCTGTCAATTACATGGAAATAAATCTCTGCAGTAACTTGCAGGCATTTCAATGCAGAGGATAAGTTGCAGTAGCAAGAATATGATTAAAATTAGTGGCATGACTGTCTGACAAATCTGTATGACTTAAAAATCAATAAAGCTGCTGATGCTGGGAACCTGATCTAATGATAGGAAATGCCAGAAACACCTTGAAGGTCAGGGAGCAAAAATGGAAAAAAGGAACAAAATTCATGTTTCAAATTGAACATGGGTCAGGCCTCCACATTAGCCCCATCCCATCCATCGACTCAACCTATAACCCCCAATGCCTTGGAAAAGCAGCCAACACCTGAAAAGATTCACCTCACACCCCCTTCCCCCCCCAACCCCCGGTCGAGAAGTAGATTCTCGAGTGCAAGGTCATAAAACACCAGATTCATGGACAGTATTTTCCTGCCCTTGTCAAATTGCTTAATCAACCTGAAAATAGTAAAACTATGGTGCTTTTTCTCTGTACCAACTGATCTTTCTAACTCTGCAGTTTTCATACCGAGTCTTAGCTTGCATTAGATGTCGAACAGGTCCTCTGCATCTTGGTACATGTGAGAATAACCTGAACTTGAGAACCTTTCAGAAATGAGTGTTTCCAGCATTTCTTTTTTTTCTGATTTCATTTCATTTCCATTAATTAATTGTTCGCCTCCCAAGGTTTTGAATTGTCAGGGAAATTGTGATTTTTTCTGAAGCTCTCAGTTTAAAAATCATTCCTTGAAAAATCACATTGATTACAGTGGACAACAACGATTTTGCTTCCTGAACCCCTTTGGATGTATTTTATGGAATTTAGGCTGTTGATCATGAAAATCACCTTAAAATTTTCCAATCATGAACTTTTTATTTAGGTAAAACCTATTTTTGTGATTTTCTGTTGTATTTTAAGTCCACTTCAAGGATATAAAACCATGAAGTATTCTTGTCAAATAGTAAAGCAATGGCGATCCAAAGAAATTTATCAGCGTATGTCTCTAGATAGTTAAAATAAAACAGCCGAACATGATTATCAGAAGCTTCGTGAAGTGTGAGTCTTTGAAATTAAAGGGCAAATATATTCCGAGGTTTTGCTGCAGTTGAACCAATGCCTAGATTCATCACATCTTTACAAGTCTGGAGGTGGAACTGCATTTTGATTATTGTTTTTATGAAAAACTTTGATATATCTTTATTGTTACACAAGTTGTTATTGCTCACCATTATATTCCTCCCTGATCAGCACCTTAGAATCCATTGGAGCAGACTGGAAGCAAGTTATCCTCAGGTCCAAGGGGCTACTTAAGAAGAAGTTTCATCTCTTTTCTTACAGCCCTGGTCTCCTGAGTGACAATCAAGCCATCTTTGGCCTGTTGGTGTAATTACTTTTTGAATTTGTTTTTGCATTTGCTTTCATAAACCTCTGGAGTGACAGGCAGGAATCAGCAGTTTGTATTTGACTGTGATTCTCATGACATGCTTTGGTCTGATATCAACTAATTGCTTACTGGCTTCTGTCCAACCACTCCACCCTGTCCTCATTATACTGGCTATCTCCACTCTGTCGTCAATATTGATGGAAGGTTCCAAACTGAAACATTGACCTTTCTTTTTCTCCCACTGATGCTGCTTGGTCCGCTGAGTTTCTCCACCATTGATTTTTCCTCAGTCAATTGCTTCTACCTTTTCATCTGTCCATCATACTTTTTCCCTCCCTGATGTATCATTCCCTTAGTATCCAACTCTCCCATCCAGTCCTTATTATACTGGTCATCTCTTCTGCATACTCTCTGTCTTGATGAAGGATTGCCTGTTCTTTTTCACCCCCTGATGCTGCTTCACCCATTGACTTGGTCCAGTAGATACCTGTAATTTCAATTTGCTCATTGAGAAAGTATTTTGCGTTCAAAAGGATGAGTCAAACCAACAACCCAAAGGAAACATACAGGTCTTGTCTTCTACTTGGCTCTACTTTGTAAATGTTTTTCAACTTAGACGTTCGGCACAGTAACAGACACTTCCAGCCCACAAGGCCGTGCCACCCAAATACCCCAACTGGTAACCTGAGCTTGCCTTTGTCACCTTGATTTTGCGCCATCTTATTTTGTAATGGGAGTGTACTTTTTAGCTCTTAAAACCGCTTAAATCTGAAGTATCGTATTTTTGCCACGCAAAGTAAATAAGGCAACATTAGTTTTCGTAAATTATTTCAATATGAGTTTCAAATTGACGAGAGGATTGCATTTGGTCACATTACATAATGGCTATCATTTTCAATTTGAAGTACTTGTTGCAGAGATTCATTTAAAATTGAAGCGATCAGGTAGCTGAAAGTTCAAGTTTATTATTATCTGGCTGTACACATTCAACCTGGCGAAACAGTATTTCTGCTGATCACAGTACACACATACACAAACTATACACAACACATAATAATCATAAATATTTACATAAAGATATAACCGATATGAATATACATAAATATTTTTAGTTTATTTACTTGGTTACAAGATACTGTTCCTCAATCTCACAGCTTGTAGGGAGAAGCTATTTCCCAGCCTGGCAGCTGTGAATTTGATGCACCTGATGGTAGTGGATTCAAGATACTGTGTTGTAGATAGTTAAGGGTCTTTTATAATTCTTTGAACTCTGTATAAGCAATTATTATAAATGTCATCAATAGAAGAAAGGGAGACCCCAGAGATTATCTTGGCTGTTTTGATTACCCTCTATGTTGACCACAGGTCTGATGCTTTGCACCTACCAGACCACACAATGATGTAGCCAGACAGAACACTCCAAATTGTACTCCTGTAAAAAGTTGTCAATATGGAGGTCTCCTCAACCTCCTTAGGAAGTGTATCCTTCCTGACTAATACAGAGATATTGTGTTTCCTATGCATGAATGACAAGGAAATTTGTGTTCTCTCCTTCTCCATGATGAAACCGTTGGTGAGTAATGGAGAATGGTCAGCCCTCATTCTCCCTAATTCCACAATTATTTCTTTAGTCTTGTCAATACTGAGACTCAGATTGTGGCTCTTGCAACATTTTATGAGTCTTCCAATTACCTCTCTGTAAGCCGACTCGTCATTGTTGCCGATCAAGCCAACTACTGTTGCATCATCCACAATGATTATTCTGTTTGAAGTGAAACTGGCCGTGCAGTCGTGGGTCAGCAGCATGAACAGTAGAGGGCTGAACACACAGCCCTGAGGTGTGCCAGTGCTCTTGCATGATGGGACTTGACGTTTTGCTGCTAACCTGGATTGACTATGGTCTTTCGACCAAGATGTCTAGAATCCAGTTGCATGGAGGAGTATCGAGTCCCAGTGAGGACAGTTTATCTACCATCCTTTGAAGTATAATCATGTTCAACACCCAGCTGAAGTCAATGTACAACAACCTTAATGGTAGGCAAACTGGAACTGGTCCAATGTCACTGGAAGGTGTGCTTTGATGCATTCCATTACAAGTCGCTCAAAGCACTTTAGGATTGTCAAGGTTAGTGCCACTGGAGTGGTAGTGATTTAATCTGGTTACTGTCATGCTTTTGGACTCGGAGAGGATGGTGCCTGCGTTGAAACCTGCAAGAACTGTGGACTGCTGGAGTGAGATGGTGAAGATCTCCATTAGGACCTCCTGTCAGCTGGACCACACAGACCTTCAGCACCCTACTAGGTATGTTACCTAGTCCTGCTGCTCTGCATAGGTTCACTTTTATAATCCCCATACATTTTGAAGGGTGGGAGGAATCCAGAACATCCGGAGGATACCCATGCAGACATGGGGAGAACGTATAAACACCTTACACACAGCGCCAGATTCGAAGCCAAAATGCTGGTGATGTAACTGTGCTAACCACTACACTATCTGTGCCACTCTTTGTTATTATTGCTATAAAATTGTTATCATTAGCTGACAGGTCACTCACTAGGTTACACGGTTCTAAGATGATTAATTAACAAAAGATCAGGATGTATGAGGTAAATCTTATTCTTGCAGAGAGTAATTATGATAGGGTAAGCACCGCCTGAAGATTGGTAGAGGCAAAGAGTGAGCTTCATGAATGAAATAGAAATATGCAGGGCCATGAGCAAAGAGACGAGAAATATAGGATCTTTACAAAAAATTCTACTTATTTGTGCAGGATGATTTCTCTTTGTAAATCCACACTGTCATTGCCCAAAGTTGGTGTTATTTTTTGAATACACTGTATTTGATTGCTCCAGAATAGATTCCAGTTCTTCAGCAATAACTGATGTTTGACTGACTGCTCTGCTCCCTGTTATCTCGCTCCTGTTTTTTTAAAGTAATGGGATTTCATTTGTTCCCTCCAATATGTGTGAACATTCTTAACATCTGAGGAGTCTCACGCAAATTCAGTCGTGAGTCGCATAAAGGATAAGAAATTACCTACATTTTTTTCTCAATAAACCTCATTGAATTAAGACCCAGATCTATGACCCTTTTCAGATGTGACCGTCTACATTTGTGGCTTGCTTACATACAATCAGATTGAGATCAGTCCTGGATCTTGCACAGATATTCAAATGCTAGATATTCTCCAGTACCTGAATAATTCTAATGCTCATTGAATTTCTAACATGATATGGGTTGTAATTTTCACATCTTTTTCATAAGGAACTAAACATCACTTCCTATCTCACAATTCATGAACAACCATTGTTGCAAAATTAAAGTGGTGTGGACTCTGGAAAACTGAAATGAAAACAAATCCTCCGCAGGTCTCACCAGATCTTTGAAAGAAGAAACAGAGTTAAAACTTCATTTGAAATGCCTTCACAAGATCAGGACATCAACACCAAACATTGATTGTTTCTCTGTCTATAGATTCTGAGTTTAGTTGTAAATTTAGTTGAAGTGTTTTCCATTATCATCTCAATTCCATTGCATTTTCTTCATATGATTACTTATTTACCATTGAAGTTATTTTCCCAGTGTAACACGTCATAATGCAAATTTTCCCACATGAAAACAGAAATATTTAATGCATTACTGAATTGTGGCTTGTTTCATTTTTGTGAGCACCCCCAGAGTTTATCTATTCTTTCGTACATTGTAGGTGCAGAAGTAATTTTCTGAAATTGATCTAATTTTGGATATTAGAAAACTGAATGACAGCAGCATACAGAACTAAAAGCTGTTTCTCAAAATGTGCTATTGGAGAAGCAAATTAAAAATTGTAATTGTGTTGTAACATATAGATTGCCATATTATCTCCCAGTAAGTCAGGGCTCCTATTTTCTCAATAAGAGGGCATCACTATCTTCAAAGTAATGTATCCAATCATTGCAAGAAGCAAAGTATATTCACATAATTTGATATTCAACATCACTGAAGGATTAATTTTTAACTGATGGAATAAAAGTCCCCCAAGGGAAAAGTTATATCTTCTGTATGATATTCAGTGCATAGTCATTGCTCACAGTGCCCATCAGATATGCTAGTCCCCTTCTACCCAACATTACACCTCTGCAAAACAGAGAATGCTGGAAGCATTGACCATGTCTGACAGCATTATTGGGGAGAGAAACAAAGTTGGTATTTCAGATCGAGCATCTGGATCAGAACTAAAACAGTGATAAAATAAGCATGAGTTCAGATGCAGAGAGCGCCAAGTGGAGAGAATGCTGTGAATACCTATGCATGTGCCATCTTTCTCTAATTATCTATTTTTGAAGTCATTTCAGAACAGTTTTTATGCAACATCCATCAGGCTCTTGAACCTCCCCGTACTAACTTAACTTTAACCATAAGGAACTCTAGAACCACCAAAATATCTTGTTGAATGGTTTCAGCCTGAAACATCACCCACTCTTTTTGTTTCAGTGATACTACTCAACTGACTGTTGATACTACAGTCAGTTGATACTACTCAACAGTGATACTACTCAACAGTGATACTACTCAACAGTGATACTACTCAACAGTGGATACTATCAACTGACTGTTGATACTAGTCAATTGTGATATTACTCAACAGTTGATACTACTCAACTGACTGATGATACTACAGTCAGTTGATACTACTCAACAGTGATACTACTCAACAGTGATACTACTCAACAGTGGATACTATCAACTGACTGTTGATACTATAGCCAGTTGATACTACACAACAGTGGATACTATCAACTGACTGTTGATACTACAGTCAGTTGATACTACTCAACAGTGATACTACTCAACAGTGATACTACTCAGCTGACTGTTGATACTACTCAATTGTGATATTACTCAGCAGTTGATACTACTCAACTGACTGATGATACTACAGTCAGTTGATACTACTCAACAGTGATACTACTCAACAGTGATATTACTCAACAGTGATACTACTCAACAGTGGATACTATCAACTGACTGTTGATACTACAGTCAGTTGATACTACTCAACAGTGATACTACTCAACAGTGATACTACTCAACAGTGGATACTATCAACTGACTATTGATACTACAGTCAGTTGATACTACTCAACAGTGATACTACTCAACAGTGATACTACTCAACAGTGATACTACTCAACAGTGATACTACTCAACAGTGGATACTATCAACTGACTGTTGATACTATAGCCAGTTGATACTACACAACAGTGGATACTATCAACTGACTGTTGATACTACAGTCAGTTGATACTACTCAACAGTGATACTACTCAACAGTGATACTACTCAGCTGACTGTTGATACTACTCAATTGTGATATTACTCAGCAGTTGATACTACTCAACTGACTGATGATACTACAGTCAGTTGATACTACTCAACAGTGATACTACTCAACAGTGGATACTATCAACTGACTTGATACTACAGTCAGTTGATAATACTCAACAGTGATACTACTCAACAGTGATACTACTCAACAGTGATACTACTCAACAGTGATACTACTTAACAGTGATACTACTCAACAGTGGATACTATCAACTGACTGTTGATACTACAGTCAGTTGATACTACTCAACAGTGATACTACTCAACAGTGATACTACTCAACAGTGGATACTATCAACTGACTATTGATACTACAGTCAGTTGATACTACTCAACAGTGATACTACTCAACAGTGATACTACTCAACAGTGATACTACTCAACAGTGATACTACTCAACAGTGGATACTATCAACTGACTGTTGATACTACAGTCAGTTGATACTACTCAACAGTGATACTACTCAACAGTGATACTACTCAACAGTGATACTACTCAACAGTGATACTACTCAACAGTGATACTACTCAACGGTGGATACTATCAACTGACTGTTGATACTACAGTCAGTTGATACTACTCAACAGTGATACTACTCAACAGTGATACTACTCAACAGTGGATACTATCAACTGACTGTTGATACTACAGTCAGTTGATACTACTCAACAGTGATACTACTCAACAGTGATACTACTCAACAATGATACTACTCAACAGTGGATACTATCAACTGACTGTTGATACTACAGTCAGTTGATACTACTCAACAGTGATACTACTCAACAGTGATAATACTCAACAATGATACTACTCAACAGTGATACTACTCAACAGTGATACTACTCAACAGTGATACTACTTAACAGTGATACTACTCAACAGTGGATACTATCAACTGATTGTTGATACTACAGTCAGTTGATACTACTCAACAGTGATACTACTCAACAGTGATACTACTCAACAGTGGATACTATCAACTGACTGTTGATACTACAGTCAGTTGATACTACTCAACAGTGATACTACTCAACAGTGATACTACTCAACAGTGATACTACTCAATGGTGGATACTATCAACTGACTGTTGATACTACAGTCAGTTGATACTACTCAACAGTGATACTACTCAACAGTGATACTACTCAACAGTGGATACTATCAACTGACTGTTGATACTACAGTCAGTTGATACTACTCAACAGTGATACTACTTAACAGTGATACTACTCAACAGTGATACTACTCAACAATGATACTACTCAACAGTGATACTACTCAACAGTGATACTACTCAACTGACTGTTGATACTACTCAATTGTGATATTACTCAACAGTTGATACTACTCAACTGACTGATGATACTACAGTCAGTTGATACTACTCAACGGTGATACTACTCAACAGTGATACTACTCAACGGTGATATTACTCAACTGATTGTTCTTCAAATTCCATCTCCTGTGTGTCTCCACCAAAAGATCTGTCTGCAGTGTTGAAATATTCCCTTTTTTTTGCACTAAGTATAACCATGAATATTTATCTATCTATCCCTTTCTATTTATTATCTATTTTTCTCTCTTAGCATATTGTTGGAATTTAATGTTTACCATTGTTGATGATGTATCCTGTGTACCTGTTAGGCTTCAGCAAATAAGAATTTTGGAGCATCAGCACATTGTCCTGTGGTGCGCTGTTAGCCAGAATCAAACACACACAAGGTAATGACTGTACAACAGGGTTTAATCCAGAAAGACTTCCACTTAGCCAAGCTGACTGTTGCTTCAGGAGGCCGGCGCAGGCTTATATCCTGGAGGGTGATTGACACCTGACCGGGTGGGGCTTGATCCCTTCAGGCCGACTGATTGACATCCGGCCAGGTGTTGTCCTGTCCCCTTACACTCCTGCAGGTACAGAGGTTGCCCCCTGCAGTAGGCCAGTGGTGTACCACCACATGTTCTTCTGTGTATGACAATAAACTCTAACTCAGGGTAACTAATTGTTACCCTGACAAATTTGACCTTTATCCTTTTACAGACATTATTTCAGCTCTGAGAACCACTTAGAACATAGAACAATACAGCACAGTTGATGCATTATCAAAATTATTCCAAAAACTAGAAGTGACCTGACTGATAGGCTTTTAAACTGACATCATATCTCATGCTGTTGACCCGAGACCCGAGCTTGTACTGGGGAGGGGTGGTGATGTTGCTGCCTTTATTAGAGGAATGAAGGGGTAGGAGTCACAGGTACAATCAACCAGGGTAGGCCAGCCATATGTGTACAAACAGTAATACAGTGGTTCCACCACAAAAGTACAGACTCTTTTGTCCTCGATGTTGTGCTGACTCATTGATTTCTTAAAAAACATAAAACCCTCCCCACCCCATAACTCCCTATTTTCCTTTAATCCATGTGTCTGTGTAAGCCTCCACCACCATCCCCAGCATTCCAGGCACCCATAACTCTCTGTATAAAAAAAAACATACCCCTAATGTCTCCCCTAAACTTCCCTTCCTTCATTTGTACAAATGTCCTCAGGTGTTTGCTGATCCTGCTCTTGGAATCAGGTGCCAGCTGTCCACTCTATCTATGTCTCTCATAATCTTGTAGACTTAAGCTTGGAATCTTGAGCAAAGAATTACTGGAGGGACTCAGCAGGTCAGAGAGCATCCATAGATAGAATGGTCAGTCAATGTTTAGAGTTGAACTCTATGTCAAGATTAAAAAGGTAAAATTACATAGTTAAGGATGATGTGGGGGGGTGGGGGGTGGAGCTTGGGGAAGCACCCAGATACTTTACAGATGTTAGGAAGGTTCTCACTTATTGGAAGTGACAAATGTAATCCCACTACTTATAAAAAAGGAGAGAAAAAACAGGGAGCAGAGCAGTCAGCCTAACATCAGTTATTGCTGAAGAACTGGAATCTATTCTGGAGCAATGAAATACAGTTTATTCAAAAAATAACACCAACTTTGGGCAGTGACAGTGTGGATTTACAAAGAGAAATCACACTGGACAGCAGGCAAGAGAGTTGAAAAGATAGGGGGAGGGAGAAAACATTTTGAGGTGGGGGAAGAAAATTAAGAGAAAAATATAAAAATGAGTGAGAAGAGATGGAAAATGTGGAATTGGATGGGGTGGGGGGTAACTGAAAATTAGAAATATCAGTGTTCATGCTGTTAGGTTTAAGGCTGTCCATACGATGCATTGTTCCTCAAGATTTTCTCTCTATTTACCCCTCTGCAACTGAAAGTACACTTGTCTTCTTGTTTTTTGCATTTCTGATGCAAGGTTCTTGACCCAAAATATCAACCGTGTTTCTTTCTCCACTGAAGCTGTCGAACCTGCTGAGAGTGTCCAGCATTCCTGAGGTGTTCCTTTTTGGATTTCCAGCATCCTCAATGGAATCCCTCTGAAGCTGATTTTGATTGCACATCATTGGACAACAGAGTGGTGCAGCAAGAACAGTTGCTGCCTCACAGACCCACCAACCTGAGCCCAATCCTTATCTCCGGTATTGTCTGGGTGCAGGATGCACCTTCTTTCTGTGACCACGTCAGTTTCCTTCTTTTTCCCTCATATCCCAAAATGCTTTTGAAAAGGGCTTTGTGTCTTTTGTTCGAATAGAAGTGCTGGCAAATTCTTGTGGTCACATTGCTTGCAAAAGTTTAATAATCTTTCAGTGTTACACATTTCTGGAACACTTCAGCCACAGCATCTCAGACATCTTTTGACTCAGCATGAATAGTGCCTGGAAGATTCACAATCAAATTAAGTAACTTTAAGAAAATCCTGTAACAATCAGGAATGTGCAACACTGCAAAAATGCCACATTTGATTGAGACATTTGCCATTGATTGGTTCAAATATTAAGTTAAAACCACGTTAAAAGCACAAGTTAAAATCAAGCATATCTGCAGAAGACAGGAAAATTCATTTCTTCCTTTGATAGTTGTAATATTTCACAGTTGTAAAGCTATTGGTTCAACATTCTTATTAGATTTAAGAACATACATTTATGATGGAATTGCTCTGAGTTGTTCCAATTCCTTGTAATTCAATTGGAGGAAAAGCCTTCACTTCATCACCAAGCTCATCCATCCAGTCCAACATATGAAGACCTGCTCTCCATGTCCTAATGCCCAGAAGTCCTGAATTCCCTTCGCCACTGCGCTCCGCTCACAACTCCAGGTCTAACTTTTCCCTGTTCCCGATTGCCCTTCTGACTGCCCAAACAAACATTGCTTCTCTCATTTGTACAGGTTTTTCTGTAAAAAAACCTTTCTAATGTGTATGACGCATTGGAGAAACTAGGAGGCCCTACACAAAACCTCTGCAATAGACAGCTGCTTCCATCTTCCCCCTCACTCCCACTACAAAACATTACATTAATTTACCTTTATGGTGCCATACAAATTTCTTGGAGCAGTCACAAATAAAGTGCCATTCATGGAATATTATCATTGATACAGCTGAGATTCATAGTCTGAGCAGAACAAAACGTATTTTTCATATTCTTGGCTCCATCTTAGTGATATTCAACAGGAATCCAGTGATGGACCAAACATAGAATTGGGCATCCGAATCCATCTTTGAGAGAGATGGTGAAATTTTTGGAGTAGAAAGCCACAAACTGTTTGATGTGTAGTGGGTTGAGGTGCATCCATGGGGGAGGGGAGAGGAATCTGTTGATGTTTTGGGTCAAGACCCTGCAACAGAGCCCATTATCTATCTCTAGATCATGAACATTCATCTCAGACTTTAAATGCACAGGGTTCTTGGACTCACGGCAGTTTCAATTTCTCAGTGGCAGTTGTTAGCTCGCAACATCTGACCCAACTATATTCATCTGTCTTTGGAGTCAGAAGCATTTGCAATGGACTATTTTAACCAGCATTAGTTATCCTCGGGATGCAGATTATATCCTTCTGACTAATTGCTCTTTCTACATCGAAAAAAATCAAAAGCTGACAAATCTGGCTTCAATTATTTGAGAAAAAATTAAGAGAAGGCTGTCAGGAGGAGGGAGAACACTGACAAATGAAAGCATTGTTGTCAGGTTGCATGATGCATGGGGAAGGAAGGAAAAGACAAGGAAGGAAAATCCAAGAGGAAATGGAGAGAGGTTGAAGAGGGAAAAGTTTAGGGGAAACATGAGGGGGAATCTCTTCATTCAGTAGGAGTGTGGAATGAGTTTCCAGCCAAAGTGATAGATGCAGGTTTGATTTTAATATTTAAGGAAAAGTTAGATAGCTATATAGGTATGGAAGGTGATGGGCTGGGTGCGGGCCAATGGGACTAGGTGGGAGAAGGTGTTTGGCATGGACTAGAAGGGCCGAACTGGCCTGTTTCTGTGCTGTAATTGTAATATGGTTATATTTGTGTTGTTAATCTGCCACAAAACAACATATTTTGTGACAGGTTAATGACAATAAATTCTGATTCTAACCTGCTAATGAAAGACCGTTAACCAAACATCAGTTTCAAGAAAATGTTGAGAGTCCAGAATATATTAAAAAATAGTGAGAATTAGAAATCTGTATTGGTTAACAGATGTATTGGACAAGTCAGAAGCAAGTTGGGTGGGTTGGAAGTATTTAATGAAATCTTCATGAAGATTAGATGAAGAGATGCAATAAATGGATTTTCTTTTCAAAAAATGTGTAAATTGCTTCAAAGTTTAGCTCAAGCATCTTTTCCAATTTATTTAACTTTTGGGGCGTGGTGTATAGCCTGTGTAACCAATTATATTGTATCATGCGTAACCTCATGTTTATTGTATTTCTCATAGTTCCGGAGCATAGCTTTTCCCATGTTTCATTCTTTATCTTTAAGTTTAGATCTTGTTCCCATTTTTGTTTATGTTTACAGCTTGTTTCCTTGTTCTCTTTCTCTTGCAGTTTGATGTACATGTTTGTTATAAATATTTTAATTATCATTGTGTCTGTAATCACATATTCAAATTGCTTCCTTCTGGTAACCTCAGTCTGCTAACCAATTTGTCCTTCAAGTAGCTTTTCAGTTGGTGGTATGCAAACATTGTACCGTGAATTATACCATATTAAATGGAACCCAACAATATCTGACAAATGTTTTCGCTGTAAGAAGGAAACGGGAACAACAGTACATGCAATTTGGGCATGTGAGAAAGTGGAAAAGTTTTGGGAAGATCTAAATCAGGTATTAAATAAAATCACAAAAAGCAACATATCAAAAAATCCAGAGATCTTTCTTCTAAGTAATATAAGAAGTAAAGAACTTGGACTCGATTTGGATGGAGCACAAAAAAGATTTATTATGATAGCCTTAGCGGTAGCAAAAAAATGTATTATGTCAATCTGGAAATTAGAAGATAACCTGAGAATACAGGGTACATAGAAATGAATAAATGTATTCCATTGGAACAAATAACATATAATTTAAGAAATAACATCACAGTATTCGAACAAATTTGGGAACTGTACATGGAACACAATAGAAAAGTCCTACCACGGACCTCCACCACCTAAAATGACAGAAGGAGAAGAAGACGAAATGAACTGACCCAGTATGTAAAAGTAGAAGACTCAAATTTCTTGTTTATTTTCATTATGTGACAACATTGTTTAATGGGTTTAATGTATCATATATGTTGAACGTTGAGTGAGGGGGGAGGGGCGTGGAGGGAAGGGAGGGGGGAAAAAGGGGAGAAAATGACACTGTATATTCAAGAGGGAAATGTTTGTGTGTATTTTGGTCAGTATGGTTCATAGAGTGAATTTTTTTTTAAAAAGCAGCTTTTCCAAAAGGAGTGCCTGTCAAAGGACAGATATGGGGCATGATGGGGATCAGCACTGTGTACCCCTTTTCTGTTGGCAAACTTATCAAACAGCTTTGACACTGAACATGTTTCTGTTCACTGTACAGAATGTTCAGAATCAGAATTTATTTTCATGAATATGTCACAAAATTTGTTGTTTTTCGACATTCATTACATGTGTAAATATTGTAATAAATTAGATGGGTTTTTTTAATGAATAAATTGGTGCAAAATAAGTAAATCAGAAAAATCTGTAGACAACATGGTTATGAAGTAAATTTTTACTTCCTATCTGTAGTCCAATGATCCAGTGATCACTGGAGGATCAGAGGTGGAGGGGTAAGTTCTTAGGAGTCACTTTCTTGGAGGATTTGTCTTGGACCCAACACACCAATAGCATCATGAAGAAAGCCCATCAGCATCTCCACTCCCTTAGGAGTTTGTGAACGTTTGGTATGACACCAGAAACCCTGACAAATTTCTACAGATGTGATGGAAAGTGTGTTGACTGGCTGCATTACTGTCTGGTATGGGGACACCAACATTCCTAAGCATAAAGCCCTCCAAAAGGTAGTGGACACAGCCCAGGACATCACAGACAAAACCTTGCCCACGATTGAGAACATCTACAGGGAACGCTGCCATCGGAGAGCAGCACCAATCATCAAAGACCCTCACCACCCAGCACGTGCTCTGTTCTTGCTGCTGCCATCAGAGAAAAGGTATAGGTGCCACTAGACTCGCACTACCAGGTTCAGGAACAGCTACTACCCTTCCACCATCAGACTCCTCAACAACAAACTCATTCAGAGACTCATTTAAGGAATCTGGCTTGTGCACTTTATTGATTTTCTTTTTTATTCTCTCTGTATTGCATAGTTTGTTTACATTTGTTATCTGTTTACAGTTCTTTGTTTCCATATATACACTGTGCACATTTTTTTATGCACTACCAAATTAGTGGTAAATCTGCTGCCCCCACAGGAAAAGGAAGCTCAGTGTTGTATGTGATGTCATGTATTTCTTTGGCAATAAATCTGAAATATGAAACATGATGGTTTTGGCAAAGAAGCTGTTTTTGTACTGTTGAGTGTTTGTCTTCAGGCTTTCATGCCTCCTTCCTGACGGTAGCAGTGTGAAGAAAGCATGGCCTTGGTGGTGAGGTTCCTTGAGGATAGAGGTTGCTTTCTTAAGACTCCACCTGTTATAAATATCCTTGATGGAGTGAAGACTGATGTCCATAATGGTGCTGGCCAAGTTCATTGTAGCCTTTTCCTGTCCTGTGCATAGGCACCTCCATACCAGACAGTGATGCAACCAGTCAGAATGCTCTCCACAGTGCACTGGTAGAAATTTGCAAGAGTCTTGGATGGCATACCAAATCTCCTCAAACTCCTCACCAAGTATAGCAGCTGGCCGGTTGTATTGATATGGACGACCCAGGACATATCCTCCTCCCTCAGAGATGCTGACATCCAGGAACTTTAAGTTCATTACTCTTTCCTCTGCTGATCCCTCATTGAGGACTGGTTCAATTTCATCTGATTTTCCCCCCTGTCCCCCACCCCCCACCGCTGAAGTTCACAATCAGCTCCTTAGTTTTGCTGACATTGAGTTGTTTTTGTGACACCACTCAACTAGCAATCTATCTCACTCCTTGCACACTTCCTCATTGCCATTTGTGATTCTGTTGACATCCATGGTGTTATTCGAAAATTTGTAAATGACATTTGAATTGTGCTTAGCCATACAGTCATGGGTGTAGAGCAAGTAATTCATTTTGATTGTCCTCTTCCATTGAGAAAGTCAAGGAACCAGTTGTGGAGGGGGTGCAGGGGCCCAGGTTTGCTGCTCATTGACTTGCACTGAGGGTCTGATTGTGTTGAAAGCTGAGCTGTAATCAAGGAAGTGTAGCTTGATGTATGTGATGCTGTTACCTACATGATCCAGAGCTGAGTGGAGAGTCAATGATATTGCATCTACTGTGGAGTGATTGTAACATAAGGTGAATTACAGTGGTTCCAGATATTTACTGTGTGAGTCAATTCTGGCCATGACAAACCTCTCAAAGCATTTCTTCGCAGTAGATGTGAGTGCGATTGGACAATAGTCATTAAGGCAGCTCGCTCTGCTCTGCATGGGCATCAATATGATTGATGCCCTTCTGAAGCAGGTGGGAATCTCAGACTGCCCCAAGGAGGGATTCCAGCAATTTGATGAGGATTATTGTGCAATAGAATATATTGAGAATAAAGATGAGGGATGGGCAGTGGACTCCACAGAAAGAAGTTGCAGGGTGTGACTGAGTAGCCAGTGAGAAAGTTACTCATAATGTAATGAAGCAAGTACAAATGGCAACTCACCAGCTTCCGTTTGTCGCTCCAGTTTCTGTTCCAGCAATAGTCAAGAGGACAAGGTTTTTTTTTCCCACTTCAGGCTGCATGCAAAAGTACTGAAGGAAATGAATGCAGAGCATTGATAAGGCTGCAGTAGAATGTCCTGTCCAGTTGGTAGGTAACATTGTGTGTGGGGGAGGGGGGGGGAAACAATGAAATTAAGAACGACAGCAATGATTCCAAAGTTGAGCCATTTGAGAAATCAGAATGCACTTAACATTCAGAGCATATTTCCACTGGAGTGGAGACGGTGAGGAAAATATCATTCTCAGGATTGTATATGACAAAGACTGATTGAGGAAAGGTCACTTCCCATCTAATGAGAAGCCATCAATTTTAGATGGGGTTTAGGATACATTTCTCAGATAAGAGAATAGAATGTGATATGATACACTTTATTGCCATTGTGCTGATAGACCAGCCAAATGAAACATAATCAGCATCGACAGAAATTTTAAATAGAATTGCATACATTACGATAAAAACATACAATAAACCATACACAATTAAAACTATTCTCAAATGAATTGTTAAAAATTACTGATTACAAAATACAAGCGCGGCACCACTCAGCACCGTGAATTTGTGTTTAACTGTCACAGCTCCATGACAGAAGCTCATTTTAAGACTAGTTGTGTACGAGCAAAGACTCCTCGAGTGAGTGTCTGCCTGATGGTCAGAGAGTAAAGAGATCATGGTTCGAAAATGTTGCATCTTTAATAGACACACAAGGCAGTGCAGATGCTGGTATTTTGAGCAAAAAAACAAGCTATTAGAGGAACTCAATGGGGCAAACAGCATCAGTGTTATAACCATGTTGTCTACAAAAATGAATGGTCAATGGTTCAGATCAGACAATTCTTTTTCCCCCACTGATGCTGCTCGACTCACAGTGTTCCTCCAGCAGATTGTTGAAGCCAGTGAACAGTCCAGCTGGAAGATTAAGAAATGTTTGAATCTGAGGAGGACATAGAATGAGATTTGTTTTATTATCATTATCAATATGAACAGCCTCATTCGTAAGTTCCTCCAGCTCTGAACTTGAACATTGCAAATTAAATTTTCATTTTACATCCAAGTTCCTGTTGGTTTATGATGATTTTCTGGAATGACTTTTCTTGGGAATAATTTCATTAGATTTTACAACTATTAATGGAAGTATTTAAAACATACATCTGCTTTCTTTTCAACAATGGTCCCATCTCACATCTGACGACTGGGACCTTTTGAGCCCAGCATTAAAAGAGCAAAGCTGTGAGAATGACATGTTTTCATCAAAAACCAGAAAAAAAAACACATACGATCTGACCCACTGACATGTAATCCATTCCACTATCTATACATTGATGTACATGTACCTAAATGTGTTAGAGCATCAGGACTGATGAAGCTTTCAGATTGTGAGGAAAATGCATTCAAAGGTGTCTGCATGCAGTATCGGTGGCAATCAGAAACACTTACATCTGATATTATTTTATTCTTCAAGTTCACAAGATCACAAGATAAAGGAACAGAAGGAGGCCATTCAGCTCGAGTCTACTCCACCACTATACCATGAGCTAAACCATTCTTACATCTTGTTTCAAATTCCAGTCTTTTCCCCATATCCCTTCATACCTTGACTAAGATACCTATCAATCTCCTCCTTAAACTTCTCTCAATGATCATGCCTCCACAGCCTTCTGTGACAACAAATTCCACAAATCCACAATCTTCTGGCTAAATAAATTTCTCTTCATCTCGGTTTTAAATAGATACCCTGTAATTCTAAAACTGTGCCCTTTTGTCCTGGACTCACCCACCAAGGGAAACATCTTATTCATATCTAATCTGTCCAAATCCTTTCAGCATTCAAAATGTTTCTATGAGATCTCCTCTCATTTTCCTATACTCCAATAAACAGTCCAAGAGCCACTAAACATTCCTCATATGATAGCCCTTGCATTCCAGGAATCATCGTGTCAAATCTCTGTACTCTCTCCAACATCATTACATCCCTTCTAAGATAAAGAGGCCCAAAACTGCACACAGTACTCCAAATGGGGTTTCACCAGTGCCCCATAGAGCCTCATCAACACCTCTTTACTCTTATACACTATTCCTCTTGAAATGAATGCCAACATAACATTTGGTTTCTTTACTGCTAATCCAACCTGCTGGTTAACCTTTTGGGCAATGGTTCTCAACCTTTTTCTTTCCACTCACATACCACTTTAAGTATTCCCTATGCCATAGGTGCTCTGTGATTAGTAAGGGATTGCTTAAGGTGGTATATGAGTGGAAAGAGAAAGTTTGAAAACCACTGTTTTAATCATACCAAATTGATTCATTATGTGCACAGTTTCATAACTCCAAAGGAAATGGGTCAATGGCATTTTTCTCTAGCAAAATATTTCAATAACAATTGGGTCTCGAGCAGAGATTCTCAACCTTCCCTTCCCACTCACATACCACCTTCAGTAATCCCACAGAGTATTTATGGCATAGGGATTGCTGAAGGTGGTATGTGAATGAAAAGAAAAGGTTGAAAAAACTGCTGCTTTAGGGAATCCTGCACGAGGACCCCCAAGTTCCTTTGCAGTTCTGAATTTTGAATTTTATCCCCATCTAAATAATAATCTGCCAGTTTATTTCTTCTTCCAAAATGTACAACTGTACATTTCTCAACATTGTCTTTCATCTGCCATTTTTTTGCCCACTGTCCGAAACTGTCCAAGATTCTCTTCAACCTTTCAGTTCCTTCAACACTTCCTGCTCCTCAACCTATCTTGGTGTCTTCTGAAAACTTAGCCACAAAACCATTTAATCCATAACTAAATCATTGATCTACACCAACTAGAGGGGGACTTGCATCCTTGCGGGTAAGTTTACTTGTGCTGCTCTGGGGGTTTTAGACTAGATTTGCAGGGGGAGGAGAAGCAGAGTGATAGAGCAGATAGTGAGATGGAGGAGGGTAAGGGTCATGCGAGGACTACATGTAAAGGCAGAAAGCAGAGCTTTATGCATTATAGATATGATCTCAGATCATATCTATGTGAGAAGTATTGTTGGTAAGGCAGATGACAGGGCATGGATTGCATGTGGGATTATGACGTTATTGCTAAAAGTGAGACTTGGTTGCAGGAGGGGCAGGACTGCAGCTCAATGTTCTGGGATTACGATGATTCAGACATGATAGAGGAGAGGGGATGAAAGGGGGAGGAGTGGAATTGCTAGTCAGGGAAAATATCACAGCTGTGCTTAGATAGGGCAGCACTGTGCACTCGATTACAGTGGCCATATGGGTGGAGCTAAGGAATGATAAAGTGTGAGCACACTAATGGGCTTGTATTATTGACTGCCCAATAGTCCAAGAGAATTGGAGGTACAAATCTGATGGGACATAGCAGACCATTGTAAGAAACAGAAAGTTTGGTAGTAGGCGATTTTAACTTTCCGCATATTGACTGGGACTTCCATACTGTAAAAGGACTGGATGGCTTGGAGTTCGTCATATGTGTTCAGGAAAGTTTTCTAAATCAATATGTAGAGGTACCAACGAGAGAGGATGAAATACTTGATCTCCTATTAGGGAACTAGGCAGGTCAGGTGGCAGAAGTCTGTGCAGGTGAGCATTTTGGGTCCAGTGACCATAATGTCATTAGTTTCAAATGACTTATGGATAAGGATAGGTCTGATCCTCGAGTTGAAGTTCTAAATTGGAGAAGGCCCAATTTTGTAGAAATTAGAAAGGATCTTGGAGGAGTTGATTGGAATAAGGTGCTTTCTGGCAAGGATGTGTCTGGCAAGTGGAAGGCGTTCAAAGGCGAGATTTTGAGAGTGCAGAGTTTGTATGTTCCTACCAGGATTAAAGGCAAAATTAACAGGCGTAGGGAACCTTTGTTTTCAAGGGATATTGGTGATATGATTAAGAAAAAGGGAGAGGTGTATAAGCAGTAGAAGCAACAAGGAACAAATGAAATACTTGCAGACAATAGAAAATGTAAGAGAATACTAAACAAGGAAGGCAAAAAGAAGAAAATCAGAAAGGCAAAAAGAAGACGTGGGTGCTTTGCCAGATAATGTAAAGGTAAATCTGAAGCATTTCCACAAACATACTAAGAGTAAGAGGATAACAATGGACAAAATTGGTCCCCTAGAGGATCAGAGTGGTCAACTATGTGTGGAGCCTAACGAAATGGAGGAGATCTTAAACAGTTTTTTGCATCAGTATTTACTCAGGAAACTGGCATAGTGGATACGGATGGAAGGGAAAAAATAGAAGTGTCATGAAACCTATGGAGATTAAGGAGGAGGAGGAGAAGGAGGTGATTGCTGCCGTATAGCAAATAAAGGCAGACAAATCCCCTGGGTTGGATATGATAGTCCCTCGACCTTGAGGGAGACAAGTGTTGACATTGCAGGGGCCTTGACATATATATTCAAAATGCCCTTAGCCACAGGAGAGGTGCCGGAGGATTGAAGAGTAGTTCATGTTGTCCCGCTGTTTAAGAAAGCCTCCAAAAGTAAACTAGGTAACTATAGGCCAGTGAGCTTGATGTCAATAGTATGTAAATTATTGGAAGAAATTCTCAGAGATAGGATATATAGGTATTTAGACAGGAATGGGGTGATTAAGGATAGAGGGATCTGGACCATCTGGAAGAATGGGCAAGTAAACGGATAATGGAGTTTAATGCAGAAAAATATGAGGTATTGCATTTTGGAAGAGCAAATCAAGGAAGGATGTACACTGTAAATGGTAGGGCACTGAGGAGTGCAGAGGAGCAAAGAGACTTGGGATATAGGTACATTGTTCCTTGAAGGTGGCATCGCGGTGGACAGGGCTATAAAGAAAGCTTTTGACATCTTGGCCTTTATAAATTGAAGTATTGAGTATGGAAGTTGGGATGTTATGTTGAAGACATTGGTGAGGCCAAATTTGGAATGTTGTGTGCAGTTCTGGTTGCCCAGATACAGGAAGGATATTAATAAGATTTGAAAGAGTGCAGAGAAATTTTAATAGGATATTTCCAGTCTTCAGGAGTTGAGTTACAGAGAAAGATTAAACAGATTAGGACTTTATTCCTTGGAACAAACAAGAATAAGGGGAGATTTGACAGAGGTTTACAAAATTATGAGGGGTATAGACAGAGTAAATGTGAATAGGCTCTTTCCATTGAGATTAAGAGAAATAAATATGAGAGGATATGGTTTTAGGCTGAAAGGGGAAAGGTTTAAGGACACTATTAAGGGGAATTTCTTCATTCAGAGAGTGGTGGGAGTGTGGAATGAGCTGCTTCTCTGATATGGTGGGTGCTGACTCAATCTTGAGTTTTAAGAATAAATTGGATTGATGCATGGATGGGAGAGGTCTGGAGGGTTATGAAATGGGAGCAGGTTGTTGGGATTAGCTGAACAATGGATGTCACATACTAAAAGGGCTGAATGGCTTGTTTCTCTGCTGGCATTGACCTCGATGTATTTCATAACCTCGTCCTTGAGGATCGACTCCTATAAATTTCCAACTACCGATATTAGGCTAATAGGCCTGTAATTTTCTTTTTTCTGTCTCCCTCCTTTCTTAAATAGTGTAACTACCTTTGCGACCTTCCAGTCCTCCAGAACCATGCCAAAGTCTATTGAATCCTGGAAAATCATTTCCAAAGCCTCCACAATCTCTAAAGCCACCTCCTTCATCCAATTCTGCTCTGCCGACCCTCCATCTAGCTTACTTTTCCAGTCAATAAAATTTCAAAGCATCACTGTTTGTACATTATGCTAGCATTATGAAGTTTATGATTGATACTTGAAAAGTTTTTATTTTCATTTCTTTCCCACTGGGTAATAGCTGAAACATGAGACATCTGCAAAAGATGGTAGGGACTGAATTTCTGATTAACTTGGATTTTGTCAATTGTGCCCATGTGACCTGTGGACTTGCTTTCCCCTTGTCATTCGTCATATGAATTCCATTCCTCACCAGGAAATATTCAGCTGCTTATGAGCTACAGTCACCCACTGCTGGTTTCCCAGACCACTGTCATGTTTGGGTAAAATAATGTCACATGAAGCATTGACAACAACAAACCATAATGATACCATTGCAACAGTGCTGCGAAGTAACGAGTTCTGCACAAAATAAGTGTAAAGTGGCTATAGATTGATCAGCTTTATCTGTTTACAGTATTGACTTGGTCAGCTTCACTTGGTCACTTGTACTTGAGCATCAAATATAATTTCTAGGTTTTTATTGTTCAACATTCAATTAAATTGGTTAAAAATCGGATCTGCAAAGTGGAACCCATCACTTTTTGAGACTCGATGCCGTTTGTCTGATCACATCTTAACTGACCTGGCCTGTGCATAATTTTATTCTTTTGTGGGTGCAGACTCTTAAAGACATGTTGTCCTTCTCATTCAATCTATTGCACGACTCATCACTTGACATTCCATAGTATTTCTCAGATATCTTTGCCTAAATGTACCTAACTTCTTCAAATTGCAAAACAAGGTATCTTCCAACATGCATACATTTACTTATTGCACCTGAGCTTGAATTCCTGTTGTGAATTATGATATCCGAAGTGTTTTGCACATGAGATAGTTACCAGAAAATGCACCATGTGTCACTTGAAGCTGGTCCTACTCTTCCAAAACTGCAAATGCTGGACACTTGAAGTAAAAATAGAAAATACTAAAAATACACAGTAAGCGGATAAGAAGTACTGTTTCCATTTTAGGTTGACACCATCCTGCTTACCAGGGTTTCCTTAGAAAATCTTGACCACTATAAACCTACATTAGAGCACCAATTTTGTTAACACAACACTTTGATTGGTGGTCCCACTGAATTCAATGGTAGATGGCAGGAGAATCGCTCAAGAGGCCACTTGCTCTGTGAATAAAATTGAGTAATGTGCGGAAACATTAAAATCAGGACTAAATTGGCACTGTTCAAATAAATATTTGTTTTGTGAGCCTGTTGTTGCTTGTAATTTTCAATTCATGGTAATTGATGATATCAAGTAAACATGCCTGGAGATACTAAATGCGAGACCTGGATATGTGGCTCCAAGGCACTGATTCAGAGCAATTGCCTTGAGCAATTTTCGATTTCCACTTCCACTGAAGGAATGCAGTGAGCTGCTAAAACACAATTACTTATTAAACACCATCAGTCATTTGTGGTGGAACTCAGTCAGGGCTGTTTCTGAATTGGACTTGGCCTGTCTTCCATCAGATCTTGATTGTAATTTCTTTTTCTTTGTTTTTGCTGAGAAAGAGAGCATTTTTGTCGAGAGGGCTTGACTAAATTGTTGATTTTTATTTTGTAATCATCATGAGATCATATGAATTTTGAGCAATGGAACATAAGATGATTTGAGAAATTAAATCTTAAAACAGATGGCTGTGAAACTCCTTCTCAGGTGTGGGCCATTCAGTTGGATTGGTAGCCTATCTTTTCCAGAAGAAATAAATGGTCAGACTATTTTCTAAATGAGGAGAAAATTGAAAATTCCCAGATGCAAAGGACTGGAGGAGGCCTCCTGCAGGATACTCTGAAAGTAAATTTGCAGGTTGAGTCAGTGATGAAGATGGCAAATGCAATGCTGGCATTCCTTTCAAGAGGAATAGAATATAAGAGCAGGCATGTGATGTTAAGGCTTTAGAAGGCACTAGTGGGATCTTGCTTAGAGTATTGTGAGCAGTTTTGGGCTCCTCATTTTAGAAAGATGTGCCGACTTTGGAGACGGTTCAGAGGAGGTTCACAAGGATGGTTCTGGGAATGAAAGGGTTATCATATGAGGAATGTTTGATGGCTCTTGGCCTGTACTCATTGGAATTTAGGAGAATGAGGGGGATCTCATTGAAGCATTTTGAATGTTGAAAGACATGGACAGAGTCAAAAGGTTGTTTCCCATGGTAGGAAACTCTAGGACAAGAGGTCACAAATTCAGGACTGAAGGACATTTTTATTGTGGAAGAATTTATTTTGCCAGAGGTGGTGAATCTGTGAAATTTATTGCCACAGGTGGTGGTGGAGGTTGAGTCATTGGGTGTATTTAAGGCAGTGTTAAGGACCCTGGACAATTTTATTTTCGGACCAGGGACAGGACTGAACCTACGATGGGAAAGAGAGGATCATGCACTGATGTGAGGTGCTAAAGTAGTGCTAGGAAATTGACAGCTGTCAGAAGCGCAAGAGCCACGCACTGGAAGCCGGTGAGCTCACATAGAGCGCGCCTGCTCTTGTCACCCTCTCTCTACTAATCAGGAGAACTGAAGGCACATGCTGGGGCAGTTGAAGAGCCCAGCGCACTGAGTTTTGAACAGGTTAGTGGGTTGGTCAGAGGGCAGTCGGTCAGATGATCGATCTGTGTGTGTGTGCTCACCCAGCAGTTTCAGCAAACAAGACGCTAAGTTGCTTTGTTCACAGGTGCTAGCACTGTTGTCTGTAACTGTCTGTCAGTGTGCTCACCCAATAGTTTCAGTGGGAGAAAGAAGACTGAGCTACTTTGTCTGCGGGTGCCAGCACTGTTGTCCTGACACGCTGATACCCAGAGTGTACATCCGACCTAAACTACCCCAGTCCCCTTCCAAGAGGAAGATTGTGTGACAGGAGTCACTTGTTAGCCCTAAAGTAGGACATGAACCTCGTGTAACGACTAGGAGATATGGTGAACATACCATGTGAGGAAATTAAAAGTGGGTCACTGCCATATTCGAAACTCAGGAAAGTCATAAGTCTACAGTGATCATAAGTCTAGATTGATCTGTCTCCATGTCCAACTAAAAGATCAAAGTGCAACTAAACTAAGAATCTCAAGCCTGGAGACCAGACTCTGTGAGCTGTTCTTTTTTGACTGATGAACTTGACGGGAGGGCCTTGAGGTTTTGTTTCGGGTGTTTTCATTTTGGGCTTGGACTGTAATAGTCTGGGTTTCCCCCCATCCCCCGCCCCATGCACCTTATAAATAATCTGCTGTTATTATTAGTATATAGTTGCCTTAAAGGCTTATTTTCAGGTGTTAACATAGAGGGTGTCAGTTGATTGGGGGTAAATTAGGCAGCATGGACTCGTGGGCCAAAATGGCCTGTTACCATGCTATATCTCTAAATAAATAAATAATGAAGACCAGCATAGCATAAACTTTCTTAACTATCAATCTGCACGGCAACTTTTGCTGGAGGATTATATAAATAGAGTCTCTGTGGGTCTGAACATTACATTTTATGCATGAATTAAACATTACAGGTTTGAAGAATTAAAAATGTTAAGCAGATTTTTTTGATATGCTCTTTGCATTTACTTTAATTGTTCACTCTTTACAAGAAGTGAATGTGAATAGCTTTCCACTGTTTGGAAGATATATTTATTTTAGACAATGTTAACAGAACATCTATATATAAAACTGGTGTGTTTCCCTGTTGTCTGTGACATATCAGTTCAAATTTGTAAGCAATCCTCATTTTTGTGCCATCTACAGATCCTCAGGGCACGTGCATCCTCTCTGTCCAGTGGGAGTTGCATGATCCTCATTTACCAAGCTACAGCCTTATTAATTCTGTACAATCCTCGGCCCTAGGTTACCCAGAGCTGCTTTCCCACAAATCCTAGTGCAAAACCCTTTGTTTTGCATGTGCTCCTAAACATCTTGAACCTTTCCAAATTGGGAGTGCATCTGGATCTGCCAGTTTAGTTAAACTGCCTGGACATTGACAAAACAGAAAGTGGGCAATGTTCATAATTTGACATGTCCCTGTAGGAGTTTAGAAACAGTTACTTTTTTGATTATTGTAGGAGTTTAGAAACAGTTACTATTTTAATGGAACTTAGAAACAATTATAGAAGGTAGAAAAAGCAAGGAGATAGCTAAAATGTTCTTTGTGTAAAATGGTGCATGAAAAAGTAGAGACAAGATAACAGAGGAATTTAAGCAGATATAGAAATATGCACGTACACACAAAGGGCTTGTTTAAAAGGGGGTGGGGAAAGGAAGTATGAGTACAGGATAGGAGAAAGTCGGAGTCAATCAAAAGTCAGGCGAATAGGGAAAAGTGCCAAACCAATCCAAGAAGGATAAATGTAAGAAAAATGTAAGGGGAGGTGAATTGAAAAATGTATAAAAACAAAGAAGCTTCCCGCCCTCAGTGTACTTTCCCGAGGTAGGGGGAGAGTACCCAACCTTGCAATGTTGTAAATGTAAATAAATGTTCTTTGTTCTCAACTTTTGTCTGGAGCATATTTTGTGAACGTGAAGGCACTTCTCATATCCCCAGGGTCATTTGATAATTTTTAATTGATAGAAATTATCTCGTCTGGATGCATCATTGCTGACCTAGGAGCTGCTCCATGCAAGGCCAAAAGAAACTGCAGAGTGTTGTGATGGCAGCTCAGTCAATAAAAACCAATCTCCCCTCCATTTACTCGATCTGCTGCCTTTTGAAAATGGCTCACACATTAAAGGACCCAATCACACACTCTCCCCCAGTTCTTCCACCGCCCCCCCCACCACAAAAACCAAGGGGCAGAAGATACTGTATGCAAGTTTAAAAGCATAAACTACCAGATTGAGAGATAATTTCTTTCCTACTGTTTTCACTCTCTTGACTGAACCTTTCATTGATAAAAGAAAATGTTCCTGTGCTGGTTAACTATACTTCTCTCTTTATCCTGCACTTTGTCCCATTAACCCTCTTTGAATTTTGTAACACAGCATCCCAAAACAACAAACAGCCTGCTGGAGGCACTTAATGGGTTGAAAAGCATCAGTGAGAGAATGAAAATGGTCAACATTTCAGGCCATCTTGCTGAAGGGTTCTGGCTGAAATGTTAATCATTCTCTATCTCCCTCCCCCCCCCCCTTTTGTCCATACCTCAATGATTTCCATTCATATCACGATCCCAAACTCTTCTTCCATTGGCTCCATCTCCATGCATACTTCTACAACCAGAATTTTCCATCCCATCCCCCCTCCAAAAAAATCTACAGAACATTTGTCCTACCTTAAAACTTATTCCTCCTCTTGGACACCTCATTCTGGGCTTCTACCTGCTCTGGATCATTATATTCCCATCTGCCTTTGAGATATCAACTATCTCAACTTTACCACTCATTCCAATCTCATCCCTCAGAGCGTCTGGCCCTACACTCTCTCAGTATTAATCCCAACTTCACCATCAAAATGCAGACAAGGGAGGCACTGTTGTGGTCTGCCACATTAACTTCTATCTGGCCGAAGTCAGACAACTCTTGCACATCTCCTCTTACCCCTCCAACAGGGTGCCACGATCAAACTACTGACTCATGCACTATTTCTAAACTCATCATTTCCAGTCATCTCCCTCCCACCACTGAATTGGTATCTACCTACATTGACTCTGTTTTGTCCCCTTAGTCCAGCCCCTTTCTACTGACATCCATGATACTTCACATGCCCTACATCACTTCAATAACTTCTAGTTCCATGAATTTGATTACGTCATCTTGACCATGGATATACTTTCATTTGTTATGAGTCCCGAGAACCACAAAACTCAGCAGCAATAGAAGTTCACTGACAAATGGTTACTTAAACAAAAAATGCTTTTAATTTTCTTTAAACATAAAAAAAGATCACACTTTAACTTATTGCTATTAACTTAATCTAACTTAATCCCCTTCTAATTCTAAGTGCACATGAATGTAATATGTATATGTTCAGGAAAGTTCTTTGATTCACAGTCCAATCTCACTTCTCACTTCTCCAAGTTCACCGGTATCAGGCAAAGAATTTAACATTTATGAATTTTCACCAAGCTCTTGTGCTTAAAGGTAAATGGTTCCCGCTTAGGAAGGTTCTTGTTGTTTTCAAAGAGAGATCTGTTGCTTGTTAAATTAATGACAATAGTCCAGTTAACACCTACTTGTGAAGTCTCCATAGGCATTTTTCAACTTTGAAAAAAAGTTTCTGTAAAATCACTGTGGACATGAAGTCTTTTGTGATGTGTTACTGTATGCTTATTAAGTAACCTACACTAAACCTCCACAATCTATCTCTTTTGAAGACATATTAATGTATAATATAAATTATAATATCCCTATAACACTTGATTACAGACCAAACAGGTCTTCTTAACCACCACCTCCTCCAGCTGGCAGAACTTGTTTTCATCCTTAAGTTCTCCTTTGATTCATCCTACTTTCTCCACCTTTGTGACTCCTCCCTCCCCACCAATCATCCCTTTGGTACCTGCCCCTGTGATTGCAGGAAATGCTCCACTTGTGCCCACACTTCTTCCCTCACCACCATACAGGGCCCCAAACAGTCCTTCCAAGTTAAGCAACATTTCCCTTGTGAATCTGCAGAAGTCATCTACTGCATCTGGTGCTTCTGTTGTGGTTTCCTCTACATTGGAGAGACTGGACACAGGCTGAGGGAATGCTTTGTTGAGCACCTTGGCTCTGTCAACTACAATAGCATGGAATTCGCAGTGGCGACCCATTTCAATTCACCATCCCATTCCCTTGCTGACATGTCTGTCCATTGTTACAGAGTCCAGAGGACCCCAAAAACTAGCACCACAACACAGGGTTACTTAAACAAAAGTTTTTTTTAATTATATTTGAACAAGAAAACAGAATTAAACTTTAACTTATTACTTAACCTACTTACTTAACCTAACTACTTAATCCCCCCTCTAATACTAGGCGCAGGTATGTGTAATGTATATTTAAGATTAGAAAAGTTCTTTGGATCACAGTCCAACCTCACTGATTGCAGGCAATTCTTGTAGTGTGCACAGATGTTAGCATTAACATAGTTCACCAGTCTTTGGTGCTTAACAGGCAAAAGGTTACCACTCAGGAGGGTTCTTGCTGGTTTTCAGAGAAAGATTCCTTTTCCAGGACATCTGCAACTGATTCCTTCTCTATCTGTCTTGTGACGAAACTTGCCCCTTTCAAGGTTCTCCCAGATGATCCTCTTTCTTTCAGGTCACCTTTTACATCGCCAGTCTTCTCCTTCGACCATGCAGCCTTCCAAAGTTTGCCAGCTTTGTCCTTCTGGAAATAATTTCTGAGACTCCCTCACTGAGAGAAAAACTTTTCTCCTCTGTCTGCAAAGATCACATGCTCTCCCAGGCAAGCTGTTGTCGATACATTGTTGCCTCCTGCACAAAACTTTCTGCAAAAGTCCCTCAAATATTCTGTGTTTTAAAATGTGTGTGTGCAAGCATCTCTAACAATTCCTCCCAAACCACCTCTAAATACCCTGTCACACCATGGTCTCATGCACTACCAGACGGAGAACACTCGTATATTGGAGGAACAATACCTCATCTTCCGACTGGGCACCATCCCACCGATGGCATTAATATCAACTTCTCTGGCTCATTAATACTATCCTCCTTCTTCCCCTGTCACCTTTCCCTATCTCGTTCTTTCCATTCCATCTCCTTTCACACAAACATGATAAATTTTTACTTCATCCCTTATCATAACTAATTAATACCTTTTATTGGTCTGGATTCCTCCCCCATTGTTTGAATTCTGAAACTTTCTGAGATTTTCTGCTTCTGGCTTACTCCTTGAATAATGGTGCAGGCCTGAAACTTCGGCAATACATATATCTTAGTCACCTATAGACACTGAAGAGACTGGCTGCATTTTGGTGTGTTCTTACAATCACAGCGCCGGCAGTCTTTTGTGTTTCATTGAGTACAAGCACAGATTGGGTGACCCACTTCGCTGAATATCTGCACCCTATCTGTGTGTTTAAGCTTGAACTTTCTACACCCAATCATTTCAATTAATCTAATCCAGTTCCACAGAGGCAGGTTTGTTCTCAGCCTCATCCATTGTCAAGGTGAGGCAAAATGTAAATGTAACACATCCTTAAACCAAATCAAGTCAAGTCAAGTCATGTTTATTTGTCATTCATACTATAACATTGCAATATACAGTGAAAACGAGATAGTGTTTCTCCAGAATGTGGAGTTGGTTATTTATATGGATAAGTTATGTCAGAAACTTTTTTTATAATAACAAATCACTTATAAATATCATGTTACGTATGCTAGCCTTGCATCCCCAGAGTTCAGAAGCCTCATGGCTTGAGGGAGAAAGCTGTCTCATAATCTGGTTGAGAGGGCCTGAATGCTTCATTATCTCTTGCCAGATGGCAGGAGGGAGAATAGATTGTGGGAGGGGTGTGTGGAGTCCTTCATGATGTTTATGGATTTCTGCAAACAGTGCCCATTATAAATATCTATCATAGCAGGGAGCGAGACCCCAATAATCCCCTCAGCAGAATTTAATATCCACTGCAGGGACTTGCATTCTGAGATGTTGCAGTTCCCAAACCAGGCGGTGATGCTCTCAATGCATCCCTTGTAGAATGTAGTGAGGGTGGAAGGTGGAAGCTGAACTTTCCTCAACCTCTGCAGGAAGTAAAGGCCTTCTTGATGTTGGGGGACTAGGAGAGATTCTCCACCAGGTGTATGCCAAGGAATTTTGTGCTCTTGACAACCTTGATGGTGGAGCCATCAATGGTCAGCAGAGTGTGGTTCCCCCCGGGCTCTCCTGAAGCCCACCTCCATCTCCTTTGTTTTGTTGGCATTCAGGTGTAGGTTGTTGTCTCTGCACCAGTCTGTTAGTGATTGTACCTCCTCTCTGTAAGCTGACTGATGTGTCGTCAGTGAACTGATGATAATGTGATTAGAACTGTATCTCGCTGCACTGTCATGGGTCAGAAGGGTAAACAGCAATGGGCTGAAGATGCAGCCCTGGGGGTACCCTGTGCTCAGTGTGATGGTGTTGGACATGCTGTTTCCGATCCAGGCTGACTGAGGTCTTCCAGTCAGGAAGTCGAGGATCCAGTTACAGAGGAAGGTGTTTAGGCCCAGCAGGTTCAACATCCTCATAAGGTGCTGTGGTATGATTGTGTTGTGCTTGGTGAAGCGTGGTGGCAACAATTTTTTGAACTTTAGTGAAGCCTTACTTCTAAGTGATTTCACTGTTTCTATCTGTTCTTTAGCTTTTCAGATTCTTACTCTCCACCCCACCTCCCTAAATTATTTCTTCCTGTCTCTCACCTCTCTCACCTTTTGACTAATACCTCAAATTCAAGTTTATTATTAATATCCAATTTTATAACTACAAGTGGATAAAATGGTGTTCTTCATTCCTCAGTGTAAAAACAGGCAAAAAAATATAGACAAACCACACATATGTACCAGCAATTTATATGCAGTACAGAATTAAAAATGAATAAATATTGTTTTTAAAGAAAGAGTTGAGTCTCAGAGGATTTGCATGAGCAACTCATCAGTCATTCATCAGCCTCATTGGTGATGGGAAGAAGCTGTTTCTCAGCCTGGTGGTTCTGGCTCTGATACTCCTGCATCTCTTTACTGATGGGAGTAACCGGAAGATGCTCTGTGCAGGGTAGTAGGGGTCCTTAACGATTTTTCAAGCCCTCTTCAGACAGTGATCCCAGTAGATCACGTCGATGATGGAGGGCGGTGGGGGAGGCCCCAGTGGTCTTCTCTGCCACTCTTATGGTCTTGTGGATTGACCTCCAATCCAATGCTTGACAGCATCTGCACCACACTGTAATGCAGCTGGACAGGACACACTAGATAGAGCTCTTGTAAAAGTAGACAAGATGGGGGTCTGGAGCCTTGTATCCCTCAGTCTCCTCAGAAAATACAGTCACTGTCATGCCTTCCTGACAAGTGAGGAGATATTGCCTGTCCAGGTAAGGTCACCACTTAAGTAGACAGAGGAACTTGGTCCTCTCTATTCTCACCACTACATCATTGGTCCCTCCTCAGCTTCTTTCCCCCTCTAATAAATGCGACGTACCACTCTCTTTTCACTTTAGTCTCTAAAAAGGGTCTCGGCCCAAGATATGGACTAACCATTTGTGAGCATGGAAGCTCCTCCAGCTCCTCACTGTTTGCCCACTGTGAAGTTTTAATTCTAGAATTTAATTTATATCTTTTGGCTCTTTATTCAAATCATATAAATGTTCAATACACCTAATTACTTTGAGTTCACAATGATATACTGCTATAAGTTGGCTCTCAATAGCTTCAAGCTCTTGTAGATCATGAATACATTGGAGTATGCTTTTTGTTTTCCTGATAATTTGCACAGAAGCCGAAAATTGTTCTTGCTGCACGTGGGGCCCCACATTTATCTTCAAAAAACAATATCAATTTGTAAATGAAATTTGAACCAATAATTAAGTGACGGAACTGTGGAATAATTAGTTTTGAATCAGGGAAAAAAAACTGCAAAGTTGACTGGTCTGTTGGAAAAAAAATCTTATTTACTTGTCATAAATTATAAATGCATCATGGCCAAAGAAATATTTTCTGAAGTTCATGTTCATTTTTGCCAACTAATCCACACCATTAGATTTAGATTTCAGATTTATTGTCAGAGACATACAGTACATGACATCATATACAACATTGAGATTCTTTCTTCCTGCAAGAGAGGAAGAATTACTACTTATTGTTAGTGCAAAAAAAACCTACTCATCAGTAAACA